>NW_012150752.1:21537-31281 GCF_000956105.1 Propithecus coquereli
AAAGTTCATCACACACATAGTGAGTCACATAGAGACAAAACAGGTCTATGTGCACCAACGAACTATTACTCTTGGAAGTTTCTCAGACCCCTTGGGCTTGCCTATGCTGTACTTTTGAATGCACTATATATTTACCTTTAAATAAAAGCTTTACAGAGTATACTCTGTGAATTCTTGTGAGTCCTTTCAATACCTAAACTTGTGAAATATCTTCAGTTCTCATCTTCATCAAAATTGTAGCTTCCCTTATCATGTTTTAGGTTAGCAAAACATATTACGATGGCTAATGAAAGGGTTAATAAGTCCTTTCCGGCAGTATGCAATTGCAATGCACCTCAGTCTTCTTAAGACACCCTCCCTCTCCCTAGGACCCTTTTGATAAGACCACAGCCAGATCATTTGAGAACTTTCAGGGTTATATGTCCCATGGCTGAACTGTCTTTGGGAAAGAGGCAATGAGAAACAGATTCCATTTCAAAGATGACTGTGGAGGGTAACTTTGGTAGGGTGAGTAATGGTCCACCAAAGACATCCATGTCTTAACCTCCAATGACTATGTTACCTTATGTAGCAAAAGGAACTTGCAGATGTGATTACCTTAAGGATCTTTAGATGAGGAGATTATCCTGTAGTATCCAGACGGGCCCAAGGTAATCAAAAAAGTGCTTATAAGAGGGAATCAAGAGGGCCAACAGCAATAAAAGGAGATGTGTCTATAGAACTAGAGGTTGGAGTGAAGAACTTTGAAGATGGAGGAAGGTTGCATGAATCAAAGAATTTGGGCACTTTTTGAAGCAATAAAAGGCAAGGAAACAGATTCTCCACGGAAGCCTCCAGAATAAATGCAGCCCTGCAGACACCTTGATTTTGGTCCCTTTAGACTCATTTTGGAAGCCTTATATCTGGAACTGTAAGATAATAAATGTACAATTTTAAGCCACTAAGGCTCTGTAAATTTGCTACAGAGGCAATAAGAAACTAATATAGTAATCAATCTGGACCATTATCAAATTATAAGACAATGATTTTTCTCTTTTTAGGATTCCCAGGAAGAGACTAGTCTACAACTTAAAACTGCATTACCATTTTGAAAAAGTAGGTCTCTTCTTCACATATTCATTAAAGCATAATCACAAAGCAAAAGATAACAAAACAAGTGTTTTGCCTAATGAGAGAGTCTACAGAGAAAAGAGGTGGCTGAAACATAAGGCCAAATCTGGAGATTATTTGAGATTCATGTCACTGAATGTCTATCATTACTCTGAGAAAAGAACGATGGCAAGAGGGGGATTATAGATGAAAATACAGCACAGATACCACCTAGAAACTATTTTAATAATTGCATTTTTTGTGTTAAGGGCATTTGTGGACAAACAGAAGTGACTATTTCCTTCAGGTAGGTATAATTTTATAATTTTATTGAACAATGTCTTTTGCCTATTTAAATTTTATCTTTTAAGGTAAGATAGGGCATTTTTTTCCTCTAGAGTTCCTTTTATTTACAATTTTGGTAGTGTGTATTTTTCTAGACTAGACATAGAGGTATCCTTATCCTTGCCTTAACTAATTGCTTAATCCTGAGTTATTAATTTGATATGTAATTTTTGTTGTTTCTTAGTTAAAATATCTTCAAAGAGCTCAGCGTGCTCTTGTAATTCAAGGAAGGAAGAAGTCTGCCATTTTATCTTTTGTTTCTAACAGAAGGTTTAAGATCATCCACAAAGAGAGTAGATATGGATTTTGTGGTTATCTTTACCTATATTCAGAGCAGTATGTTCACAGAAGGTGGTACTTAAGTGATCTTTGAAATGGATATTTTACAGTCTGATTAACAGACTGAATTTTTGATCAATCAGTTTTGAGAGAAAGATATCAGATATAGCTGCTAAAACAAATGTCTTATTCTTATATTCATTTTATATTCATCCATGGTCAAACTTTGATCATATACTTGATAGCATTTTGAAAATCAATCCTTCTTGCTTTTTCTAACCAAGTTTTCACATTTCTAAAATCTACAGAGATAAAAAAAATTAATGGATATTAGGAAATCTCACACTAAACTTTCATAAAGCAACCCTAAATTCTTCAGCAAACATGATCTTAAGCAAGAATTTCAATATAAAAAAACCAGAGAGTTTGGTCATTATTTCTAACTATAGTATAAGACATTATGTCAATGTCTAAGGAGAGGAATATGTTTAGGAAAGGCCAGTGTATGAAAAAGAAAAGGGGTTTGTGAAGATGCAAGAGACAGAGAAGAAGGAGCAGAGGAGGAGAGAGGAAGAAGTTGAATTATGGGGAAATAAGATGTCCATGGTCCATGTGGAGTTGAATCAACATCAGGTGAGGAGAGTTTAAATTTGGATGTTAGATATTACACATTTTAATTAGTTTCCCTTTGGAAGTTCTTACGAGAAATAATTTTAGATTTTCCTATCTTTCGGTGACATCTTCATAGCATTCCAAAAAATGCTGACCATTGAATATTTAAAAGTCTTTGAAAGCTTTGATTCTAATAAATTGTACAAATTAGTTACATAATCTACCCTAAATTCTTCAGAGTACCCACTGAAGTTCTAACTTCTCCTTGGTGGAATCTTATCAAAGCTTCAATTATTTAGTGGTATTCACACCACAATCCTGACGGTTATTGAAAGATTGGTAACTGCCAATATTCATATGAAGAGAACAAGCAGAATACAAATAATGAGGCACCTGAGATTCTCAGCCCTACCCTCTGCCTCATCTATGAGATCCCTGAGCAATGAAACAAAGCAAATTAAGTTGACTACAAAGGACTAAAAAGAGAAAAAAAATAAAAACTTAGGGGGCACTTCAAAATATGGGAAACAGTATTTGGTCAAAAGCAGGACTTAGCTTTCTAATCATCAGAATTCTGAGGACAGATGTTAGATGATTTCTGGCATGTTCTATCCTCACGAAAGTGGTCCATTGTAAACAGCAGAGTTATGGTGTAACTCAGTTTTGATCCAAGTTACACCGTAAAAGCTGTGGGAGCTTTTATGCTTTTATTTTAAAACGCTGAACATGAGAAGACTCTGAAGAAACTTTTCTATTGAGAGAGAGAGAGATTTTATAAAGCCTTAACAAAAGTTTTTAGTTTTAGATGATTTCAGAAATAGTTGATCAAAAATGTTTCTTAGAAAGAAGAGGAATCATTCTTATAGATTAGTAGGCTTTGATTGGTCCCTTTGAGTTATAGAGAGGGCCAGGATGAAACAGAGACTAACTAAGGTCATTTATAAGAAAAAGTAAAAGTAACAGTTACCAGAGGCCAAATAGAAAATTTCCATCCTTCAATTTCTCTGCCAGAAATTATCATCTAGGTTTTAACGATTTAATGGATTGCATTTTTACCTGGTAGGGATATTTATAGTCTGTTAATTTGGCTAAATGAAGTCTATTTTTTCACCTTCTTTGACGGTCCATAATTTGGAATGCCAGAATTTTGTGTCTAATAGGGATAAAAGAAAGAAAATGAGACTGTTAAAGTGGATCTCTTATGTGCAGCCTGCGAACCTGTACTTTAACTGCAATCCTCAGGAGCATCCAGAGAACGTTTCCTCAAGGACATTAAAACTGCCTTGGTAAGGAGGGCACCTGTGTCCTTGAATAACTGTAGGGTGGGAATGAGGGTGAATGGAAAAATGGGATAGTGGAGAGTGGGTGCTACACAGCTAAAGAAAATATGAAAACAATCAAACATTAAGCTTGGACAGATACTATCAGAGTGGTTTGAACTGATTTCAAGGTCTGTATGAATTAAAACTATCACCCCAAAAGGCCCATGTATTAAAGATTTCTTTAACATATAAATATAAAAAATCGGGGCCCAGTGGACAAGAATCTCATTTGAGTTATTGTCATGAAGTTTCCCAGCCTGTACCCCAATTTTCAGAAGTAAGTCTGTGAATGAGGGGGAAGCCGGGTCTCTTAATTTATGTGGTGGATAAGACCCCAGACCTATCCCACAGAGATCCATGGCCATTAAACAGGGAGACTTCACACTTTCACACTGGGAAAAGGAAAATATTAAAATCTTCTGTGTGCATATTGTGTGTATTAAATATGGCTCTAAACTGAAACTATTCCCCAGATACACAAAATAGTTCTGTAGTACCGTTTCCAGAATGAGAACTTAAATGTTCTAATTTAGATATGCTGAGACATGCATCTAATATGATTAAATTTAAATACTAATTTCCAGCAAGATATTTATGTGACATTAAAATGTAAATACAGAAATCATTTTAAATATTTCTATGTTTATGTTAAGAGAGTTATAAAAATCATTAATTAATATATTTAAAAGATAAAGGAACAAGGAATTTGTTATGATTTAGTTATAACAGCACTATTCACAATAGCCAAGATTTGGAATCAACCTGAGTGTCCATCAATGGA
Organism: Propithecus coquereli; assembly: GCF_000956105.1. Lineage (NCBI taxonomy): Eukaryota > Metazoa > Chordata > Mammalia > Primates > Indriidae > Propithecus > Propithecus coquereli. Next base: position 25,966 of record NW_012150752.1, read on the forward strand.
TGAATGGATAAATTATGGTACATATGCACAATGGAATATTATGTAGCCAGAAAAAGAACAAAATCCTGCCATTTGCAACAACGTGGATGGAACTAGAGAAGGTTACGTTAAGTGAAATAAGCCAAGCACAGAAAGACAAATCTCACATGTTATCATTCACGTGTGGGAGCTAAATATTAAAAACAATTGATGTCATGGAGACAGAGGGTAGAATAATGGTTACCAGAGACTGGGAGGGGCAGCAGGGAGTGGGGGATAAAGTGGGGATGGTTAATGGGTGCAAAGATATAGTTAGATAGTTAGATAGAATATACAATATGTGATAGCAAAGCAAACTAACTGTAATCAACAATAAATTAGGGGATACTTTAAAATAACTGAAATAGTGGAATTGGAATATTCCTAACACAAAGAAATGATAAATGCCTGAGGTGATGGACACCCCCCAAAAAATATTTAAAAGATAAAGGAGCAAGGAATTTGTTATGATTTAATTCGTTTTATTATTTTCAAGGGAAATAACAATAAAAGTGGCATGAGAGATAAATTCAGATATTACAAAATTTAAATTCAATTACTCATAGGCATCTTCCTTTAAATAAAGTTTTCTAAGCTTATATGAGTATTTAGAATATCACAATTTATCTCACTTCTATATGCATAAATAATATCTTCCCTAAAGCCTCTAGTCTCTCCTGTTACAAAAGTTATAAAATATATTTCTTTAAAGAAATAAAGGAGTTACTGAAAATGCAAATATCACAGTAACCACCCAAAGGCATATATCATAAAAATTAAAATACATGTTTTAATATTTATGAATTTTATCGAAACTAGTAAGTCTTATGAACTTGAACCCAGGTTTCAAAGGTAGCAGCAGTGATGATTCTGGCATAAAATTTTAATAAACCCTTCTTAAATACTTTGTGTATTGGAGATTTCATTTCAAAAGTATTATAGAATATTGATAATATTAATATACACAAAATAAATATAATAGTAGTAATATTATATTTGAAGAATAAGACTAAACCTTGACAAGTGTAGTGAGGAAAAGGAATGAATGGAAAATAGATTTAAGACATAGCCTTCATTGATGATAATCATGATGATGATGATGATAAAGAAGATAATACTATTGTAGCACTTCACCATAATGGTAATTATAGGTCAGGTAGTATACGAAGCTCATTACGTATCATTCCCTTTACTTCTCCCAGCACAGCAATTTTATAAAACAGTTATATCATCTCTGTTTTAGATATGTTAAAGTGGTAATCAGAAAGGATAAACTGGCCAAGCATGCTCAAATATAAAATGGAAATGTTGGACTTCTCATGCAAGTGGACTAATTCTGTAACTCGACATCTTAACCACTGTGCTATCCTGCCTCCCAACTGCAGAAAATATTTTGGTCATTATCTTATGTCTATATATTCCTGAATTTTCAGATCATACAATGGCTTTATAATTAAATTGTATAAAAGGTCCAAATATATAGGTCTTTATAATTTGTTTAAATTTTAAATTTTTAATTCACAAGTGAAAATTGTATAGTCAGCCCTATTTATTCACGGGTTCCACATCCATGGATTCAACCAACTATGGATTGAAAATATTCAGAAACAAATTTGTGTCTGTACTGATTATGTACAGATTTTCTTTTCCTTGTCGGTATTCCCTGAACAATACAGTATAACAACTATTTACATAGCATTTACATTGTATTAGGTATTACATGTATTTGAATATCTATTTGAATACCATATTTAAATATGATTTAAAATATATGGGAGGATGTGCATAGATCATATGCAAATACTACACCATTTTATATCAGGGAACACTTGAGCATCTGGGGATTTTGGCATTTAAGTGGGTCCTGGAACCAATTCCCCACAGATACAGAGTGACAAATTTATATATTTATATTATACAACATGTTTTGATATATGTATAGATGTTGAATGGCTAAATCAAGTCATTTAACATTTGAATTACTTAACATACTTATCTTTTTTTGTGGCGAGAATATTTAAAATCTACTCTCTTAGCAATTTTCAAGCATATAATACATTGTTATTAACTGAATTCACCCTGATGTACAATAATTGTCTTGAAATTTTCCTCCTGTCTAACTGAATTTCTGTGTCCTTTCAGCAACATTTCCCCCATCCCTCTATAGACCGACCCCTCAGCCTCTGGCGACCACCATTTTATCTTCTGTTTCTATAAGTTTGACTTTTTAAGACTTCACATATAAATGAGATCAGGCAGTATTTCTCTTTCTGTGTTTGGCTTATTTCACTTAATATAACGTCCTCCAGTTTCATCCATGTTGTTGAAAATGACTGGATTTCCTTCTTTTTTTAAGCCTGAATGGTATTTCACTGTGTATACTCATTCAGTGTACCACATTTTCTTTATACATTTATCTGTTGATGGACACTTAGGTCGATCCCATATCTTGGCTACCGTGAATAATGCTGCAATGAACATGAGCGTGCACATATTGAGAGACAGAGTCAGCTTCTTGCCTCTACATCCATTATCTTCAAAGCTGACATTACTGCAAGTGCCCCCTATAAATGCAATCTCAGGATAGAAATTAACATGAGACAGGAGACAAATATCACCATTAAGATTAATGTGAAGAAATAATAAAGTCATTCTTGTTTGCTGCTAGCCTTATTCAGAAGAGATGTTCAAATCCCAGCCTCCAATATTGTAAATTAAAGCACTGATAACTAAATTCCCTGTTCCTACTTCCTGTCACTCATTTTCTCCTCAACCAATCATGACTAGGATAATTACTTTAGTTATTGTCATCAACATCCTTCCTCTTGCCAACTCAGTGGTCGTTTCTCTATCTCTCTAACTTCATTTTATTTCATCATTCAGCAGTACTTGATATTATGTATCCCTTCTTCATTCTTGAAAAATAAATATTTTCCTCTTCCTCACTGGATAATTTTTTTAAATTTAATTTTCTTCTTTTTTTGGTCTCTAAATGTTGACATTCCCCAAGGCGTTGATAGCCGTACTCAATCGCTAGGTGATCACATGTATCCCCACAAATTTAAATATTATCTATAATCTGACTCTCCCCAGAATGCCAGACTAATTTAGCCTACTTAATATTTCTTATTTGATACGCAATATACAGCAAGATTAAAACAGCTCATTTTCCTCAAAGCCTGCTAATCTCCCAGTATTCTCCACTTTGAACGTGGCCATTCTTGATGATTCTCTTTCTCTCACATGTCATATGTTTCCAATCAACAATCCCTATGGATTGATCTTTATACCTGGGCCCTTCTTACCAGCTCTATTACAACCGTCTTAATATAAACAATTATACCCATGATATCGGTGGGGTCCAGGGCAAGAATAAAAATGGAGTCTATATATACACACTTAAAATCTATAAGCACAGTTTTACTCACTGTAATAGGATCCATCTAGCCCCTCCTTAGGGACTTTTTCCACAGCCGGGAAAACAAAGGAGCTGTTTTGTTTCTTCCCCTAGTCAGAATTACTGCCTACAAGCCCGCTGGAGTGATAGCAAGGATATCCCGGGGAAGGGCAGGGTTTTCAAAGTTGGGCATGGACCCCAGGATGCCTGAGATCATTTCCAGTGGAGATTGGAGACTGACAAGATCAAATTCCCCAGAGAACCAGGATAGGCTGGTTCCCTTCCCAATATCACATATGATTCAGGCTTCCTGCCCTTCATACCGCACTTGACTCCACACTTCCCAAAACATCTTCACCCAACAGAGGGGAACAAAGAAGCGCCATTTGTCTTGGGAACTGGTTGCTTAGACACCCTCTGTGAGTGAGCTGAGTTCTTTCCTCTCTCCGTCTACACATGTTCTCAGTCTCACTGAATCCTAGAGCCTGGGAAGCAAAGTTCCCCCCGAAGTTCTTGCTCTACCATATTTAATTCACTTGATGAGTTACAAATTTTCAATAAACTCTCTTAAAAGAATGAAAAGAATCATAATTACATACATTATTTGTATTTTTATATAATATATAAATTTATATTTGTGTTTCAGTGTTAATATATGTGCAACCCTCCAACATGTGTGGTCTAGGGTAGGACCCCTGTTCCTAGGTACAAGTGTCATGATATTTGTCATAGTTGTCCTCATCTTTGACCACAGTTATTACATGTGAGCTAATAACATTCCTAATGAGGTCATAAGGTATAGTATAATCTATAATATTAATACAGTTGTTAATAAAAAAGAACATCCCCAGGAAAAAATGAGTTATTCCATACAGAAAATACACACGCTTAAACACCGCATTATTTACAGAAGATCACAGGGGGAAAAGATCACTCACTAAATTGATATAAATTTATTGATTTGTTTAAAAATACAATGTATTATTATTTGGGTATTTCCCTGAAGGTGCACTTGTGGAAATAGAAACTGTCTGAAAACTTTTGCAAATTATAGGTTCTATAAATAAGTACAATTTCTTCAGCAAGTGTTGATTTTTTTTTTCATTCTCAGTTTTCACTTTGATGTTTTGGAAAAGTTATGTTTAGATGTTTCAGCTAAAGTGCTGTGTTATATTGCAGCTTGGGAGGTTATATGTCACTCAGGCTGCATCACAAAATAGAAATATCAGTTGAAATGCATTTCTTAAAGCTGGACTTAAAAGGCATTACCTTTTTAGAACATTGTACAACCACAAAATCTTTGAAGATTCATCTTTTTTTGTGGTTGTTGCTATTAACTCATGAAATGCTTTTACCTCTACCACTGAAGCCCTGTCTACAAAAGAACCAAAAATGGTTTGTACTGGGGAAAAAAAAAAGTCAGAAAGCCATCAATTTGTTATTATTTAAAGCACATAAAACATTCCATTCTAGTGTCATCTTCTTTGTCAACAATTTAAAGGACATTTAAAACAGAGATGAAAATAGATTAGGCATTTTTTTTCTTTTCTGACATAAAATTTTAATTTTCCATTTCAAATGTTTCAAAATCACGTTGCGTCAATAAAATTTGATGACATATAAATAAAGCACTTGCCCTGAAAAATGTGCTTAAGCTTAAATGACTGAGTACTTAAGCTTAAATATTCTCTGGCTGATCCACAACTTATGTAAAGTTGAGTAAAGCTGTTCCAGTGAATGTATCATTTCTAACTTGTAGTTTACTACCACTGTATTAGTTAAATAAATTCTAGTGGTTTTACTCATTTTATACTACTTAGAAGAATGAAATATATATGTACCGGTGCAGAAAGTTCCCAGCACATTGTGTTAAAGAAAAAAGAAAATATTCAACTTAATTC
>NW_012150752.1:31646-36734 GCF_000956105.1 Propithecus coquereli
TTTTCCTTTTTATATCAAAGTGTTAAATATGCTACCTTATGGAGACACATTCCACTTGCCAAGCAAATTTTGGAATTTTCTTAGAATTATTGGCAATGAAACTAAAATGCATTACTCACCAGATTCACATTTCAGGCTACATTAAGTAAAAATGAACTCATACTAAAATAATGATTATATAGGCAGACCTATCTGAAAGAAACCTAATTCGCACCTAATGAATAGCAAGGCAGAGTCAATTAGAACGATTGTTACATCATTAGAAAGAGACTCAACTAGATGCATTTGTAGGCACAATACTCATTTACTCACTATGAAAATCTACTCCCTATTCCTATTATGTTCATTTTCAAGATGTCATTACATCTACCAAGCAAACACTGTGTGTCCCACTTATAATGTGCTTAGGGCTTTACATAGAGTATCTTATTTAATCCTTCCTCTACCTCATGAGTTAAGGACCCTCAGTTTATAGGTGAGTATGATACAAGACAGAAATCAATTGATCTGCTCATAGTCACATGTATGGAAAGACATGAAGAGTCTAGCACACCTCTGTCATTTTCAGCTCTATTTAGCCTTAACATCTCTACTGTTTTGCTTCTTTGTGTGGTTTTCTATGTGGGTAAATTTTGTCATTCAAGAGACAAAGTTAGATTTAACATACTTATTACATCTATGTGTCTGAATAAATACAATAAAATTGTGTTAATATTTCTAAATTTGAAAATGTAAATTACTGCTTTTGGATACATAAAAATCAAATCCATGTCTTTTTGTGTTTTAATGGGTATTGAACCAAATTATTTTCTGACAGGCAATCTAGCTACAGGCTATGCTAAATGGTAGCTCCAGACTTCTATAATTAGAGTGGAATTTGAATTCATATTATATGCACTTTTAAGCATAAATCCCAAATTTAGGCTTCAAAATAGAGAAATATAGCATAACCAGAACAATCATGTTTACCAAAGTAGTCTTTTTGGAATTTCTATTTACACATTCAAAAAAGTAACTACAAAAACAATTTATAGTGCTCTGTTTTATATTTTCCATAGTTATGGATATCATCTATCTCATATGAAGACAATAAAAATTATATGACATAATATATAAAGTACTTAGAATAATGCCTAGCATATTGATTGTCCAATAAATGTAAATGTTATCATTACTGTAGATGTTAATATGTCTGTTAGGTAAGCTTTGTGGTCACAGTGAAGTAATAGTGTTTTTCTTTTTACAGAGACTAATGCAGAAATAGAATCATGCTTTCATAAGTCTGAGAGGACTTGAAAATTTTTAATTGGCAACAGTTTTGGTTAAAATAGTTAATTTTTAGGAGAAAAATTATTAAAATAAATACATTATTATTTTAAAATATAAAATCATTTTTCAAATATTTTTGCTTAAATACATTCCCTCAACTTGCCCATTTGCCATTTATATCCTTGGAACAGATATGGGCTTGTTTCAATGTTTGGCTATTATAAGCGCTTTCTCAACTACATAGTGCAAATTTCAGATGTTAATGTTTCTTTGAATATATAGAAAATATAACTTCGAAATTAATTGGTAAACTTATAATACTTTTAGTTTGTTACCTTTCATACAATGGAAATATTAGGATTATCAGATTAGGTAAAAATAAATTATTTCTTCAAGGCACAGTACACAAATGTCAGTTCAGATCTAACTTAATTCAACTCTCTCTTCTTTACATTATGCTTCCTTAGCATATTATCATTACATTTATTTATATAATCTACATTGATCTACATTGTCCAAAATGGTAGCAACTAGTCATGTGTTACTGAATATGTGAAATCTGGCTAGTTCTAATTAAGAGATGCTATAAATATATCATATATTGAGGATGTAGTACAAAAAATGTAAAATACTCCTTGATCTTTATATTGATTACATGTTGAAAGAGTAATTATGTTAAATAGATTGGTTTAAAAAAGAGATACTATTAAAATTAATTTTAGCTACTCTTTTTTAATATGCTTAGTAGAAATTTTAAATTACATATGTGGCTCACATTTGTGACTCATATTTTACTGGGCCAGCATCAATTCACAAAATATTTGTGTGCATATGTATGCTATTACATATATATGTGTGTGTGTGCATGTACATAATTTAAAAATGCTTTATTTTGTTTATTTTTTATATAGACTTTACACACTAGATCATTTTGCTATCTGTACCGAAAGGCATATGAATTCAATAGTAAAGCTCAAGGCACTATCCTATAAGAAAATGATAATCATTTCCTATAATTATATCTATTTTACTTTAAGAATATACGAATATAGACTTTTTGAAATGTTTAGATTATACTTTTTATAGGCTTCAAGATCTGATTATTCTTTATGTAACATACCTATGAATATTTTTTATTTATGTCATTTTGTTTATCTGATGTTTATTTTTTTACTCCTGGTACATAAGATTTAGGAAGAAATTCAACCATTTATATACGTTATGTTTATCAGTGTTGTATGCTCAATACCTAATATAGTCCCTAGAACATAGGAGACATGAAATCATAGAAATTATACAATAAATAAATAAAAAGGCATCTTTATGTACATTTCTGCAGAATTATCTTAATGGCTATATTATAGTCTATAATATAATTTATTTAGCCATTGCTAAGAAATGTTTGTCTTACGTAAGCTTCTCTGAGCAGCACACTATAAGCTAAAGATCTGGGTGCAAGAGATTTATTAACGAGCTCTCCCCGGAGAATTCACACAGAGTGTGGAAGAAGAAAAGGGGAAGTTTAGCAAGGGTGGGATTTGAGTTAAAGTCCCAGACATGGACTGATCCCAGGAAAAGTTCTGAACTGTACTTCACAACTCAAAAGTTTGTTCCAGCTAGAGTTAAAAGAGCTGGGCTTTAGTACTCCCACAGCAGTTATAAGCCACTGGTCACCTGGGAGTGTGGGGAAGAGATTACAAGGGCTACAAAGACAAAAAGTGCTCTATACCTTTCCAGCATTCCCCAGGGGGGCAACGTGGTGTCTGGCCAAAGGGCAATATGCAATGTTGCAGATGCCTCCAGCTGGGTTTGTCGGGCTGGAGGTAGGCATGCACACCCAGCTGTTAGAAAGGATCTCGGTGGGGCTTGAACACTTAACCTGTGCAGGTAGGGGTCTATGGGAGGTCTTATGAGGGACACCCCATTAACCTAAGGGGTTTAAGGAAAGCTTTGCTGGAGGAAGAACCTTCTTTATTAAGTCTTAAGGAATGTGTACATGTATACCAGGTGAATATAAGTAGGCTTTTTCATCTGTCAATTTTATAATCTTATTTCATTCTACTTTCTATTTACTATTGTATTCCCTGGATGTTGAACTTATATTTGATTTAATCATGTTCTTTGTGGTGTCCGGCCCAGTGTACTCAAATGTGTCTTAAAAGAATTAACGTTAAGCTTTTTATTTTTATCAGTCTCATTTTTTTTTCTTACCTATCAGTCACTGCTCTTCTAAAGTAAGCTTTATTTTTAGACCTATTCCAAGATATTCACATCTTCAGAAAGCTGTTTTTAACTTCTGTTACACTGCTGCACTGGCGCCAAAAAAAAACCTCACGATTTTAGCAAAATGTTTAAACATTATTCTAGGCATATATTCTAGATAGAATATTATTAGAATTAATTTACAATACATATTTGCTCATAGACATGTAAATTATGTTGAAATTTTAAATTTTAGAAGATATATGTGTGTACATACACACACACACATTAGACTCACTGGAGAAGAAAGCCTTCATTTCTATGGTAAATTCAAGGTGACTAATATACAAAATCAATCACCAGAAACAAGAAAATGTGGTTTAATCTGTTAGATGGATAGTGAGGGATTTCAGCTCTCTTAGGGACACAGGTGGTACCTCACCTTGATCCTTCCCCAAGGGAGCAACTGCTAATCTGCAAAAAAATGCAGGGAATTCCCCAGCCAGATATATATATTGAAGTGTCTATTTTTTGTACCTAAAGATTAAAGGAAAAATAGAAATCTAAAATATACTGCTTAAACATCTAAGGGAATGTACTGTTCTCTCCTTTGATAGGTTTTCTATATGTTTAATTGGGATATATTGGAAATACATATATTCCAATACATATTGGAAATAATGAGATATGTGATTTCCTAGGCCTCAGTAATATATCTTTAAATCATAGAGTCAATTTGAAACTCAAACTGTTCCCCCATTATTTATTTATGAGTATTTTTCCAGAAACATTTATTAGGCAACTACTTTGTGTATTTCGCTAGTCCTGGAAGATACTATGTTGAAAGAGTATGTACTCTTCACTCAGGAATCGTGGGGAAGGATGTACTGGCTGCAGGTAAGTGCAATGTTAGATGGTAAGTCTTGTGATGAGGGTGTATAGGGAACACCTGGCAGCACATTAGTAAAGCCGTTCAGCCAGTCATCTGCTTACCTAAAGAGAAGCTTCATGTGAAGTGTTTGATGAGTAGGAATCAAGAAGGCCTAAGTGGGAAAGCATGTGGGTATGTTTCAAAAGGAGGAAAATGATGGAAAAAGTCCCAAACAGAGAGAGGACCCACGTACCGCCACATAAAAAAGGTGAAAGAGAATACAGTTTGTTAGGGGAAAATCTAGATAATCCAGTAGGTAGAAATCTCCAGAAAGAATATGACTTATCAATAAAGGTAAACAAGAAGGTCATCATGAAGGACGGCCTTTGTTTGAATAAGGGATTTGGCTGTTATCTAAGGCTTCGTTGATTGTGCTATGGAGTAGTGTCTGATAATCAAACCCTTAATAATGTTGAAATGTACAAATGCTAACCTGAGTTTTCAATGGGAGTGAAAAATATTGTTTGTTATCAAATAAATGTTAATTTATTTTTTATTAATGGCTTATGTTTGGCTAAGCATTAATGTAATAATTTCTTCATTTTTTTACATGATAAGCTTCGCAGAAAGAGATTTTATTAGATTTTTGTAATAATGTCTTGCCCCACACGGAATCATTTTACAAAATACAAATTTGTATTTTAAAAATCCTATTAAAGTTTAACCTAAAACTACCTCCTTGTAAG
>NW_012150752.1:39739-41584 GCF_000956105.1 Propithecus coquereli
TTCATGGGTGAGGCAACTATAATAAAACACAGATTAACAAGAAAAAGACATCCAGATTAATATAAATTTCACATACCCGAGGAGCCTTCATAAATGAAGACCCAAAGAAACAAGGAAACCTGTGTATGTTTATGCTTAGGTTTGATGAAAAAGTGGACAGTCGTGCCAAAGTGTGATTAGACAAAGGGGCTGTGATATCATGGTAATTGTTCAAATCCTTCTCTATGTTCCTGTGTCTTCATAGATGGGGACATTCATTTTTTCTTTATATAGGGAGGGAAATTCTGAAATAAGGGTCTTATGACCTACCTAAGGGGAAAGTCAGAGAATATTTTCTATGGTGACTTTAGGAAGAAAGGTGAAAGAAAGAGAAACGTTCCTGCTTCTGCTGTTTCCTCAAATGCTATATATTGGGAAAACGTGTCCTCAACTCATCAACACATTATAGTATATGCTCATAAAAATATGTTTAAAACCTGTGTAGTATTTCCATCTGCTGGGTCCCATTCGTTACTTAACCCTCCCCTCACTTTGAATATGTAAGCCTTTTTCAGGGCTATTTACAAAGTGGGAAAACAACAAACAGGTTATTTTTGTACGTACAGACATTAAAAATTTGAAAGTATGGTTATAGCTTTTCATATATGTAAACTGGGATACTTGGCTAATCTGTTGTTTTAATTAAAAGACTGTGACATTAAAAATGGCATACACAATGATTAATTCACATGAAGAATATATCTTCAAGTATATAGCTCTGTCTTTAAGAAAAGACCAACAATATAAGTAATCACAATACAGTTGTTCATTTACTTATTAGGTTTATTTTTAATTCATGATTTTTTTTAAAAGTCCTCACAATTCAAACTAGCTCAGTACATAGACATACACATGTACATGTACTTGTGTGAGGATATGTGTATAATATTTAGTTAAACTTTATCTAACCTTTAAGAAAAGTTGAGGATCTAACCTTTCACATGAAAATAGTAAAGAAAATCTTACTGTTTCTCAATTCTTCTTTGTATGAAAGCCTTTTGGTGTACTTATTATATTTTTCTCTTAAGAGGTTTGGTGGGTCAACTTAAAAACTGTTGTTTAAAAGTTGATCCAGTGTTTCTACTGACAATCTGTGGAACTTTATTTGGAAGGATTTGAAGACATTTTCTGGGGAAAATGTGCTCTATGAGTACATAACTCTAGGATGTGCTGGATTAAACAATGATTTTAAAAAGTTTCTTTACTGCAGGACAGCTCTGAGCCCTTAATCCTTAATGTGCAATGGAAATCTCCAAGAGGGCACTAGAGCATGCAGTATTTGCAAATCTTATTGGCCAACATCCTATTAAGGCCCAGAAAAGTGTTGCACAGAACACTTGTGTTTACAAGGCTGATATGTCTGTTGAAATTCTTATTCATGCACCAAATCTGTGCGACTTTGTGTAAAGTTTCTTTATTGGGTATCTTGTATGTTGGCTTTCAATAAATATCGAATAAAAGTTTGGGACAGAGAAACAAATAAAAACATATCATGGTTTTAAAAGTTAAAAAAAAAAAATTGATCCTGACAACTGGATACTGGAGATGGAAAGCTACTTTATTTGCATAACATTTTAATGTTTCTCTACAAAGAATGCAGTGGCATTCTTTATTAATGGGTGGTGCTATAGTATCACAAAAAATACATTGGACTGAATGTTTTTGGATATTTTGTTCCAATATGAAAAACCTATTATTCATTTTGAAGTGTTTCTAAATTGTATTTTGGGTTTTGATCAGCTATGGGCAAGTTAATTCCCAGATAACAACTCTGAAAAATTTCCCAACATACTTTTGAAACAAAGT
>NW_012150752.1:41634-43024 GCF_000956105.1 Propithecus coquereli
TCCTATTAAGGCCCAGAAAAGTGTTGCACAGAACACTTGTGTTTACAAGGCTGATATGTCTGTTGAAATTCTTATTCATGCACCAAATCTGTGCGACTTTGTGTAAAGTTTCTTTATTGGGTATCTTGTATGTTGGCTTTCAATAAATATCGAATAAAAGTTTGGGACAGAGAAACAAATAAAAACATATCATGGTTTTAAAAGTTAAAAAAAAAAAATTGATCCTGACAACTGGATACTGGAGATGGAAAGCTACTTTATTTGCATAACATTTTAATGTTTCTCTACAAAGAATGCAGTGGCATTCTTTATTAATGGGTGGTGCTATAGTATCACAAAAAATACATTGGACTGAATGTTTTTGGATATTTTGTTCCAATATGAAAAACCTATTATTCATTTTGAAGTGTTTCTAAATTGTATTTTGGGTTTTGATCAGCTATGGGCAAGTTAATTCCCAGATAACAACTCTGAAAAATTTCCCAACATACTTTTGAAACAAAGTAATAACGAGCACATGAGGAAGATTTATGATGTTTAGAAATGTGAATTTTTACAAATGGAAACGTAAAAGATATTGAATATAGTACATGTTCTTCGGTTTACAATTTTTGTTAATGGCAAATGACATTTCTTTGAATGCAATGTTATACCTACCACCTCCCTCATTATTTATATAGTGAAATGGCTTGAGAGTACAGCCACTTTTGTCCTCAGGGGTAATGAAAGACCATTCAAACTGAATCTTTGTCAGTCTATACTTCTTTCAAGCTATTTTAGTTTTCACTCAGCTTGAGCTGGAGCTGTACCTACAGACTGACAATAGCTGTTGAGGGTGTGTAGAGGCAATCAACTACGGGCAGAAATTACCTGCAAGTTGCCAACTCTACTAAGAATGGAAGGCCCTGACTGCCCAATACCTGGGCCATTTTTCGGAGTTCTGTTTGCAACAATCTTGAGGGATGAGGTTATGATTTCCCCAGGACAGAAAGTAGGCTTGTTTCTGTTCACTGTAAAAGCAGGGAAACCCCCCCCAGTACAGTGTTCCTCTGTTGTAATGCAACTTACTGCACGTGGAGGCATCTTTCCTGGGCCCTTTGAGTAACCCTTGTGGGTACCAGGGAATAAGGGAAACTGACAAATAAATATATATATGAAGGTCTGGCTATTGAGTAATAAAGTCCTTTGTCTCTATAATAGAGTCCTAAATCTTCTCTTAGTATGCATGAAGCAGTAACAAGTTAGCTTTTAAGTAGAATAAAATCTTAGACTATTCGCAATTCTTGATATTAAGAAGGACTTTCAGTATCGTGGTCTGCCACTATACTACTGAGGATCAACACACACAAAAAATGTAAGTGGATGGAATTTAAGCTCCTAAGAATAGAGT
>NW_012150752.1:44117-50927 GCF_000956105.1 Propithecus coquereli
TTATGAGACTATATATATTTTTCATAAAAGCCTAACAATGACTTTATATGTATAATATTGGTACTAGCATTATCCTCATTTTGAAGATAATGAAATGAGGTAGAGAGAAACTAAGTCACTTTGTCATAGGCAACTTTATATACTTAATAGACTTGACGACTTTTCTGATATGTATGATTTGCAAACGATGCTACATAGTAGCGTGCTTTTATATATCTGTAGACGAGGTAGGACCCTGATTCCAGGATAGTTCTCCAATGACCTTGGACTGATCCAATGCTACTCCTTTTACCACTTGTAGTTTCTCAAGAACAACTGTAGAATGTGCTGGAAATGTAACATTCCGATAGGGAGAGAATGGCTGGAACAGCCAATTCCCCTCACTCCAGAAATGTCTTTCAGCACCCCAGGATATAAAACCCAGGACGGGCAACTTTCTGAGGTCTCTCAGCTGTAGCGCAAGTGGGGCACATGCAGATGAGACTGTATCTGCGCTGGCAGCTTCCTTGAGCCTTAGGGGCTGGCTCACAAAACCTAGGCTTCTATGCAGTTTATACGTAAATAATAAATCTGCTTCATTTAACTCGAGTGCATGGTTGTACTGTTTCAGCAGACTCAGACAAGTTGGTTAGCAGTGCACAATGAACCTGCTTCCCACTCATCTATAACGATTAATGTGTTGGAACTTGTAACATGAATCCTAAAGAACAAATACATTAGTAGGCAAATGAGGTTTATCCTTTATCATAATCTGAAACTTTTCATTGTGGAACAATTCAGACTTACTTGTATTTAATTCTTCCATCACTCAGAAACTCACTGATTTGAAAAAAAATGCTGATGATCAATGCTGTATTCTGGTGAAAAAGTTAAAATATTTTTGATAACTTATGAATATATACATACAAATACATATACATATATTATATATTACTTTTAGAAAACAATGTGAACATTATTTTCTAAAGTCATGTAGACAGTTTCAAGTTTCTAAATAGGGAGTAGTTTGCAAAGGTTAATAATTTTCTTTATATGTTTTGCCTAAATTTATTCATTAAGCTTTAGCCTTGATGTACTAACACTGATTTCAGTTTTAGCAACCCATACTCTTGCCTGAAAACTCATATTATTTGTTTCAGTCCATAAGATAAATATTGTATAATTTCTTTGCTTCAGGAAAGTAAAAAAGGAAGAAGCCAAGACTTGTTCAATTTCATGATAAGGGAAAGTGAGGGTATTATTTAGTGGAGCTAGGATTTGAATCCAGATTTGTCTTATAGCCAAGATATTTTTATTAAATAATAAAATAAAGCATTAGGTTCAATTAGAAATGCTCTAAAACATATATTTATTGTATAATTTATAGTCTATGGCCTCAAGATATGCTCAAATATAATCTGAATGTGAAAAATAAATATAAGCTCTTAGTGGAAAACGGGTGCAATTATTTATGCCAAGGTCCCAGATGAGAAAAGATCTTTCTAATAAAGGCAAAATAATAATGCTATCTCTGCAAATCAGAGAAGAGTAAAGTAAAATGATGTGTGAAAAAATTCATTTTTTAAAAAAATTTCAGAATACTGAGGAGGTACAAATGTTTTTGTTACACGGATACATTGTATAATGCTGAAGACTGGGCCTTCAGTATGCTCATCGCTAGGACAGTGTTCACTGCACCTAAGTTTATCCCTCTCTTGCCTCCTGCCCTCCCCACTTCTCAGCTGAAGTTTTTTATGTCTCTTTGTGCCCATATGTACCCACTGCTTAGCTCCCACTTATGAGTGAGAACATGTGTTTGTTTTTCCATTCCTGGGCAAACGATGAAATTAAGATGGAAATTTTTAAAAAAACGAAACGAAGGAAAATTGAAACACAACATACCCAAATCTCTGGGATACAGCAAGAGCAGTGCTAAGATGGAAGCTTTTAGCATTAAATTTCTACATCAAAAAATAGATTACAAACTAACTTCTTATACCCAAACCTCATACCTCAAAGAACTAGAAAAACAAGAACAAGGAAAACTCGAATCTAGCAGAAGAAAAGAAATGACAAAAATCACGGCATAACTAAAATAAATAAAATAGAGACCCCTCTCAGAATACAAAGAATCAATGAAACAGAAATCGCTTATTTAGAAGATAAACAAAATTGACATACTGTTGGCTAGACTAACCAAAGAAAGAAAAGAGAAGATACAAATAAGCTCAGATATAAAAAGGATACATTACAGCTTCAGTGTTCCTTTCCTTGATATAAAGTTAAAACCAGGTAGCATGATTGCTCACTTGATTTTAGGTTCTTCTGAAGGTGCTTGCTTTGGGGGCTAGTTGTTGAATTTGTTGTTTGTGTGGAGGGATAATTGCTGGAGCTTTCTATTTGACCATCTTTCTCCACCCCTCAATATAACCATTTTGATATGTGATACACTTCTCAAATTAGTATGTGTTAACAGAATTTCCTAACCTATACAACATAACCTCCAATTCAGGTTCTGCTACAATTTTGTGTATATCAACAAATTGCAAACCCATTTTTCCAATTTGTCAGGATAAAATTTATGTCATTCTTGATGCCATTCATTTACTTTTTCCTTAATTCCAATCAACCAGGAAATCCTGTTGTCACTTGTTTAAAAATATAACAGAATATGACAACTTTTCTTTCCCTTCACTGCTAGCAGCTCAGTTGAAGTTGCCATTATTTCTTATATTATAATCACTTCTCTATTTATCTCTCATTTCCACAGTTTACTTCCTGCAATTTATTCTCAACTAAGCAATGATAATAAATTAGAATAGATGTAGAAAGGAATCATATTTTAAAGGACATCCTTGGTCATATTAAGTGTTGTGAATTTTATATAAAGTCAGTGAGGCATCATCTATGCCTTATAATCTATTAGGGTTTAAAGAGACCATTCTAATTATAATGAAAGGAATGATTTTTGAAAGAGTAAATGTGGAAAGGAACTCATGGCAATTGCTGCTATTAGGTAAGACATGATTATGTCTTAGACTACTTTGTAAGTAGAAAACAACTAATAGAATTAAATGGAATATAATTTGGAAAGAAGATAAGATTTACTCATGGATTTTTCATGTAGAATTAGGGAATGGGAATAATGAAGGGTTGGTTAAATATTGGTACTTTCCAAAGAGATGGTGAAGACTAGGGGAGAAATAGGTTTAGACAGCAATGAAACAAGAATTCTGATTTCAAAATATTAATTTTAGAACCTATGAATAAATAAGGAGATATGTCAATCATAGAAAGTTGAATATTACAGTATGTATCTCATGAGAATGGTCAATTCTAAAGGCATAAATTTATATGAAGAAATTTAAAATCAGACTTAGAGATTGGTGTCTTGAAAGAAACTCAATAAATATTACCCATCTTTCTTTCAAGGGTCCTAAATAAGTTGAAAATAAAACAAAAAATTTCTTTTCAATATTATAATTAGTGTCATGTTAAATTTCCCTTCACATAAAGTATGATGGCCAAATTAACATAATAGCTACAATGTCAAGACAAATATCATATGTAACAAGTTTTAACGCTTATTCTAGGTCTGAATGACCAAGTCTTCCCTTTCTTTACACTCTTATTTCATACAATGTTTAAAGCTTTTTTAATTTAAAAATCAAAATTATTAAAAGCAGATAATGATTAAAATCAGCTAAATATTTGTAAACATTCAGTTCTAATTCCTAGTCTCATTGAATTCACATTGAAAAGCTTTTAAAACTTGACTTGCTTTTTAAAAAACCTTGAATTGAAAATTTTCAGTTACTTTTGGGTACATTTAATGTAGTAATAATAAGCTAAGAAAGATATTCAAAGCTTGTTGAAAGGTTATGGAAGTACTTAGTTTGCCAAATAATGAAAAAAATTAATCATTTTGACATAAGGAACATTTGACAGTTTAAATAATATTTCAGTATTTTAAACTATTGGAAATATATGGCAAAAATTAAAAATTTTAAATTACTCAAACCACAGACATATATCAATATCTATGTTTTCAAGTAAAATCAAACATATGCATGTAGACAAGCCTATCCAAACCTAGTTATGTTGATAGCAACAAATAAGCACTTGAAAATACAGAGAAATTATGTTAATATTCACAGACACATTTTAGAGTTTTATGTATTATAGCAATACAATTTTATTTATAAGTAAACTGAATAACTAATCTCAAATTTAGTATTGTTTTATCATGTGAATTTCTGTCATATTTTATGGACAAAGTAAATTTTGAAATATATACTGTTGGCGGAGTAAAAGTTTTTTAATGCCAATGATAGCCTCAATGAGAGTGACCATTTCCTGCCTAAAGATTACTATAAAGTTTGAGTGCAATACATTTCAAAATGCACAGTGTTGTAATTATGTCTTTCTTTACACTGCTCCAAATACCAGATAAATTTTAGCCATGTTGTCAATAATTGGAAAGGAATTATCTCCTTTTTTATCGAGAAACTAGCAAATTCATTTATATTGACTCTGTGATATGGGACATTTTGGTATAAATGTAAAAAGCCGTGATAGTAGTATATAAAATAATAATGTTTAATACATAAAGAATAATGATGAAATTTCATATTAAAGTATCATATGTAATCTGAAGGTGTTAACAATCCTATAATTAATTTTACTGTTGAGAGTTTCTGACATTTCCATTGATTCTGAATCTTTATTCTTACACTCCTGAAGTAAAAATCTATCAAAAATTCAATATAGAAAAATGAAAAACTGAGAAAGATTAAAATAATTTTTTCTAACTTTGCTTTGTTTCAAAAATACTAAATGTGCCTTTTTGCCCTACTTGCAAGCCAGGAAACAAAATGCTAAATCACATTTAAAACTGTTTAATAATCACATCATAGTCTTTTAAGTTTATCATTGCCACTACCATTTGGTAGAATTAGCTATCCTTTCCATATGTTACAGACTATTATTAACCATATTTGATGTAGAAAAAAGAAATAATAGAGTGTCTGCTTAAAAGAGAACAAAATGAATAACCTAAATGGAAAGTTTCAACAATTATCAGGTCTATTGTTCTCTATTTAATGGATTTTAAATTTGGGTTGAAAGCATATTTTATTTCACTTGCCACTTATGTTCAGAGGCAAATTGTTTTCGAATTGTCTAGAGAGGGTCAGGGCTCCTTTAGTTAGCTCATCTTCAATTGCTTGTAATTTATTTTTACATTTATTCTCTAAGAACATCTATTTATTCATTGAAAGGTTGAAAAAGAACACATAGCACTTATGTGATATGTACTGCTTCTATATGCTCATTGATAACAAGTAATTTATCTTCTTCTTTATGTATTTATACTATCTAGTACAATTCTTTTGATATACTATTATTCAATGTGCAAGTATGGATTTAGATTTAAATCATTTTTGAATGCCTACTATGGCTACATATTGTGTCATTGCCTAATCTAATCCAAATATTGTCCTAATTACAAGGGCTCATTTTCCCTCACATTATTTAGCGAAATGAGAAATTCAAATTAACAATTTAAAATTTATACTATCAAGGCAAATTTATAGTTATTTTGAACTATAGTAGTTGTGTTCTTAATTCCAATGACCTAAATTTTAACTATTGTTTAATTCAGTGTCAATTAATTATGATGTTCTTTTTAGAGTTAAAGGGGGCAATTTTTAATTTCCTATTTAAAACGATAATGCAAGAAAACGATATGCTTTATTTTTTAACAGTGCTATGTCTCCTTTTGCAACACTGGATTTTTTTTTTTTGCTTTGTCTTACACTTTTGAATGATAAACATCAACAGAAATATCAGATAACGCCTTCTTTTGTTTGCATCGACTTGAAATAATTTGAAAATATTGATGTGATAATTCTATAAAGTTAAATATTTTTTAAATTGATTTGTCTCTACTTGTTAAACCATACATTCAATATAATTTGTGCTTTCTTCTTTCTCTGGTGAGGTCAAATTTATACACCACAAGATAAGAGAAAGGTCTCTGGATAACTTCCAGTTTCTAGCTCAAAATAAATCATCTCACCGTGTCAATGGAACACCTGCTTGAAGGTGGGGTACGAGAACAACAGTGCCCTCTGTGGCCACATGCTTTGGTAGTTGAGTTAAGGAGGGAAGCAGTCATTACTGGCCTACTTTAAGCAAGGCATCCATTCAAACACTGTTAAAAATTTGTCATATTTAATTCTTCCAATAACTATGTTGTTTAAGAATTACTAGTAATATTATTACCAGTTTTAGAGAAGACAAAGAGAGATTCTCCAACCTGCCCAGAGAGCTTTGGACAGAGCTAAGATCTAATTCAGTCTGTCAGAGTGTCCAAGCAGAGAGTCTTTGAGGAAATAGTTCTGTTCAATCCCTTCCTTAGGCCACACACTAAATTGAATTGAAAAGTTCTGCCAAGCATAATGTTGAGTCCTTTAGTTATTTTACTGTCTAGTTTGGCTAGACAAGAACCTAGGGAGAACTTTCTGCACAAAATACTCCACTGCCACTTGTCTTGTGCCATAATTGAAATTGCCACATTTATTGCCCCATTAGTTCATAACATCTGTGACACTATTAGTCCTTTACATCATTTGCCTATGTCTTTAGGAGAATAAGTAACAAAAACCAGGGGTCTGAGAAAATGTGAGAAAGCGGTGTCTATAGTATAACTTCCTCTCCACACTTAAAAGAGTATAAACAGGTGGTAGGCTACTAGGAAACATTAAGAAATTGGACCCTTGAACTGTTGGACATTTATTACTTAATGAAGCTGAATACCACTTATGAGAG
>NW_012150752.1:55492-56461 GCF_000956105.1 Propithecus coquereli
GGAATCTAAAAAGGTTGATCTCATAGAAGTAGAGAATAAAATGAGAGTTACCAGAGGCTGAGATGATTGAGGGAAATGGGGAGACATTGGTCAATGGATATAAAATTAAAGTTAGACAGGAAAAGTAGGTTCAAGAAATATACTGTATAACATGGAAACTATAGTTAACAATACCTTGTATTCTTGAAAAATGTTAAGAGAGTGGATATAAAGTGTACTCACCACAAAAATGATACCAGTTGAGATAATAATATGTTAATTAGAAAGATTTAGTCATTTCACAATATGTATATACTTGAAAATATCATGTGTATACAGTAAATATATTATCAATTTTATCTGTCAATGTAAAACACAAAATAAAAATAAGTAAATAAATATGTTAACTACATAGCTACCATCATGTAATTGTTCTCATAGTTTTTTTTATTGTTTCTCACTGACGGAAATTATAAGAGAAATATTTATTTTAATTCATAGTTTAAGTTTTTTTAATCATACCTGATAGAATGTCTATTGTCAAGAGGTCAAAAGATAAGTGTAGTGAAGACGTGGAGATAAGGGAACACTTGTACACTATTGGTGGAAATATAAATTGGTAGAGGCATTACAGAAAACAGTATGGAGATTCCTCAAAAATATTAAAAATAGAACTACGATGTGGTCTAACAATCCCACTTCTGGGTATATATCCAGAAGAACCAAAATCAGTATGAGGAAGAGATATCTGCATTCCCAAGTTCACTGAAGCATATTTCATAACAGTCAAGATAAGCAAACAACTTCAGTGTCTGTTGTATGAATAGATAAAGAAATTTATTGCATGAATGGGTAAAATGTAATGCTATTTTGACATAAACAAAATGGAAATCCTGCCATTTGTGACAACATGGATGAAACTTGAGGGCGTTAGACTAAATGAAACTTAGAGAAAAACCAATATTATATGATATTACTTATCTGTGAAAT
>NW_012150752.1:56511-58118 GCF_000956105.1 Propithecus coquereli
TGTCAGTTTTAAAGCAAAACATTTTACTACAGTAAAAGAGGTATATTTCATAAAGATAAAGTGGTTAATTCACTAAGATACTTACACCATGTATATTCACCCCATGTTATAGCTTCATAATTTATAAAGGAAGAATAGTTGACAGAAATAAAAGACATAGAAACACCTGTAATTATAAAGGGGAAATCTAACATACCTCTCAATAATTAGGAAAAGCAGACAATATTAAGTAATGAGTAGGAGATATAAACACAGTCAATACCTTGATCTAAATAGATAAGTTTTTAGAATACTGAACCAACATGCCACAACGTCTTAGTCTGTGTCTGGGGAGAGCAGCCTGCTTTCTGGTTCGTAGATGATGCTTTTTGGCTTGTCTTCACATGGTGGAAGGGAAGAATGAATTTCCTTGGGCCTATTTTATGAGGACAGTTATCCCATTCCAGAGAGCTCCACCCTTATAATATGATCAGCTCCCAAAAACCCTTACTCCCAATATCATCACCTTGGGGGTTAGGATTTCAACATATGAATTTTGAGGAAACACAAACATTCAGACCATAAAGCACGATATATATCATTTCAAGTAGAAGTAGACCATCTAGCAAAATCAACTATACTAGACCATAGAGAAATCATCAGAATATTTCAAAAGATAGACATAATATGAAGTAGATTTTCTGATCATAGTGGAATTTGGACAACTAGAAAAATCTCCAGCTCGATGAAGATAACACAATCTCCATCTGAGTTATTTATGATTTAAAGGGAAAATCACAATTAAAACTAGAAAATACTGTGAAGTGAATATCAATGACGATATATATCAATACTTATCTTGTGCACCTAAAATGATTAAACAGAAATTTCTAAGTATAATTGCATAAATTTAATTAAAAAGCAACATTATCTCAAAATAATTAATCTAAGCCAAATGTCTCTATACCTAGAAAAAATTTAACAAATCAAAGAAAGGAAAGGAAATAATAATAATTTTTTATTGAAATAGAAAATGAATGCTCAATAAAGAAGATCCATTTGATCCACTGATCAAATGTGTAACATTCTAGAATGATAAAGAAAAAGAAAGAAAGAAGTCATCAACTGCCAATATGATAATATAAGCAAATAATGTGGGGTGGTTTGTCAGGGGAAGAGTCACTGCAGATCCACTGACTTGGAAGGACAGTATGAAGATATGAAAAAATTTATCTTGCTAAAGTTGACAATTTGGATAAATTGAACAAATTTCTTAAAAAAATACAATAAAACAAAATATGACTTGGCAAAACTTATAACAAAAGGAAAACTGAACTCTTTCTTTATTAAAGACATTGAATCTGTTATAAAACACCTTCCCACAAAGAAAAACAGTGGTCAAAAACTTTCCTGAAAATTCAGAAAATCCTCATTCTCTATTGATCTGGAGGTGGATCCAATTGTCCTTTTTCATTCCATTGCTTATATTTCTCTCAGTATCATAGGGAGGTAAATATTATTTTCTTCCTAGTATATTCTTAATGATTAAAAAGAAAGAAAAATTCTAAATTAAATGTTAACTTTGCCTTTAGTCACTAATGTCTGTTTTCACATTTTTCTCTTAAGGC
>NW_012150752.1:60070-60839 GCF_000956105.1 Propithecus coquereli
GCCAAAGTCAAGGTTCCCACCATAATTATTATTAATAAAAACTCTGCAACCCTTTACTTCAGTGGAGTTGAGCTCAGACTATACTCTGGCCTCTTTTCCCTATTGCAACAATCTTGAGTAAAGTCATTCTTGCCTGTAACGTTTTCCAGTGCAATTTTTGCTTTCATATAATATGAATAAGTCATTATGTTGGGTCAGTAGTCTGTTCTTGGTTCTTGGTGTGCTCTTGGCCAAATAATAACCACACACCAAAAGCAAGGCAAGCACAAGGTGAAGTTTATTGAGCAAAGTAAGACATATCTGCCACAGACAATAAATGGGCGGCCCCGTTGTAACTGGAGGGCCTGGATTCTGGTCTCGGGGTCCTATTTTATATTACTAGGCTAAGCCCTCCTCATGGTTTAAATGTCACCATCGAACCACTTGGATGGACAGTTGGGAGTTATATAACCTGAGTCTTACTGTGCATGCAGATCTCCCATGGACTTCTCTGAAAGCCCATGGAAGGGGGGTGGGTACAACTGCAATGCAGATTTAAGCTAATGACATGATAATTGGCCTTTGGTTGTTCTAGGTCACCTTTCAGATCCTATCCTCTGCAATGTTTTGCAGTGGCAAGCTAAGTTCTGATTGGTAGATTGGCAGGGTGTTCTCCATCCTCCCCCAGGTGTGCAAATTCCTTCAGTTGCCCACCTTTGTCCCTAGGAGAGCCAGAGGTCCCTTACTACCTAACAATTATACATGTCTAATGTAAAAAGCAACCTGATCC
>NW_012150752.1:60889-62039 GCF_000956105.1 Propithecus coquereli
AATATTAAAAATATTCTTGTTGAAGTAGGGAGTCATCTATTATTCAGAAATGTTGTAAATGTGTGCATATAAGAAGTTTCCTTATGTTTAGAAACGTTTTAAAATATATACACATAAAGCAACTAGTCCATATATGTTAGAGTCTGAACAGGAAAACAAAAACAATTATGATTAATTCAAAGAAGAAAATCAATGCAAGAATTTAATTAAAATGATAAAAAGTTGGCCATCAGTTGGTGATGAAATCATGAATAAAGCTAGGGATGAAAAAAGAGGGGGGTGAGGTACATGTTAGTATCTGGAACCATGGAAGATACATGTGTCCACTGCTGGAGACAGACACTGCTAAGTTCAGAAAGCGAGAGAAAAATACCTTCACTTTTTCTTTCCTCAGTATTACCCATTGTCTAAACCCAACTGGAGCCACACATGGAGGTGTGGGTTGGGGGAGGCTACCAGCCTACCTTGTGAAACAGAATAATAGAAGAAAGCTGAGAAATATACTTGAGGGCGAACAGATGAAAAATGAGCAAAGTCCATACAATGTATTTGATATGGATTTTAGTTTTAAAAATGAAAACTAACAAATATGCCTCATAAAAACAAGATGAAGGAGACAGGATTTTCACTCTGTGGCATTGCTGACACAGTAGTGTGGTGGTGAACGGATGGTATTTATAAATGGAATACACATATGAAAAAGTAATAGAATCTTAACCCCTAACTAACATCATACCTGGAAATAAATTATTTCAAGTATCTTGAAGACTGAAATATATAACATAAAGCAAGTCTTTTGGAAGGAATCACAGGGAAAACAAAATCTTTTGTGATTTTAAAGTCAAACATTTTCCACTAAATATAACACAGAAAGTGCTTTTCAAAATATAAACATTGATTAACGACACTAAAAATCTATTGGTCAACAGACACTTTTGGAATGCGACTGAGCAAACTATAGAGTGGAAGAAGACCAATTTGACAAAGGTCTCATATCCAAGATATGTAAAGAACCAATAAGAAAAAGGCAAATAATTTTTTAACATTTAAAACTTAAATGTTAAAGTCTTTTTGTTAAAAGACTTTACAAAAGAGGACATTGGCATATGAAAAATCACTCAATTTCTTTAGTTACCTGGGCAATGCAAAT
>NW_012150752.1:72799-73085 GCF_000956105.1 Propithecus coquereli
AATTCCTTCAGTTGCCCACCTTTGTCCCTAGGAGAGCCAGAGGTCCCTTACTACCTAACAATTATACATGTCTAATGTAAAAAGCAACCTGATCCAAAATAAAGTTTTTTAAATTTGTGAGACAGGGTTTTAACCTTATGGTCTGGGGTCCAGTTTTATATTGCCTAGGCTGGGCCCTCCTTGTGGTTTAAATGTCACCATTGGACCACTTTGATGGACAGTTGGGAGTTACATAACCCAAGTCTTACTCTATATCTGTTTTGTGTTAGGTAAATAATTAAAATAC
>NW_012150752.1:77792-78457 GCF_000956105.1 Propithecus coquereli
ATTTATAGTGAAGGAAATGTTTCTTCATTGGGAAATCTAACTCAATGCAAATATTAAACAGCACATCTATTTTTCTTACTAGACTACTACATAATTTGTTTTCAGATAGATAGAAAACAGGAATGCACTCTAAAAGACAGCAAAACAAAACAAAAACAGAAATGTATTTCCTTTAATGTCTCCCCTTCTTCTACTAAAGATAGAATAAATAAAAATGATTACATCCTTCAGTGTCGAAACAGAATGATCAAAGAGCTCTGATTTCTTTTTTTAATTATTGTATTCTAAACCTATTTATTTCCATAAAGTCATTAGTGATGCCCCCTCTTTGATTCCTGATTTTATTATTTTGAGTCTTCTCTCTTTTTTCCTTGGTCAGTCTAATATAAAGTTTGCAAATTTAGTTGCTCTTTACAAAGAAATAACTTGGTTTTATCATTTTTTCTCTTTTTTTTTCACTATTTTCTATTTCTACTATTTCCACTCTAATCCTTATTATTTCTTTTCTTCCACTGGCTGTGAGTTTAGATTGGTATCCTTTTTCTTCTTTCTTAAGGTCAAAAGGTAGGCTATTAATTTAAGATTTTATTTTCTTAATGTAAGTGTTTATAGGTATAAATTATCCTTTAAGCACTATTTTACCTGCATCCTATAAGATGTGGTAT
>NW_012150752.1:90037-91216 GCF_000956105.1 Propithecus coquereli
TAGCAATTTTTTAAAAGTATGTTTTTTTATCAAACTTGTTCATCCCAGATAAATTACAGATAGATAGACAGATAGATAATGAGGTGACAAGAGACATAGTTTCTTGATAGTAAATCTCACATGAATTGTAGGGTACTTATTTAGGATGTGTGGAGTGTATGACAGTTATCATCAACAGTACCAATTATGAGACATAAAAATTCCCATTTTAAGAGCATAGGAGCCTTTCTTTGACATGAAAGAACCTTCTCATTGTTTAATGTAGATTAATGAGATTAGTTTTCTATTATTAACATTAGACTGGGATAACTTCAGCTAGTTATATGTAATTGAAATTACAGTATAATCTTTCATGTAATGAAAATCCCATTCCTATTTAAACAATCAATTTTTTCACAGTCATACCCTAATGTATCTAATGTTTATATTATTTTGTTTTTCTATGCATTTTGGTGTATGTTATGCATTGAATTGTGTTCCCTAAAAGAAAAGTTGAAGCCTAAGTCCCAGTACCTGCTAGTATGACATTATCTGAGAATGGGTCATTACAGATGCTTTTAGTTAAGATGAATTCATACTAGAGTAGGGTGGGTCCTTAATGCAATATGAGTGATGTCCTCAAAGAAAATAAAAATTTGGACATAGACAGAGGGAAGACAGCCATGTGAAGATGGTGGCAGGAATTGAAATTATGCTATCACAAACCAAGGAATTCCTGGGGATATCAGAAACTGAGGGGGTTGGTGGGGGAAAGGAAGAATCCCCCTCTAGAGTCTTTATAGGGGGCAGCGCCTTGCCACCACCTTGATTTGGAACTTCTAGTCTCCACCATAAACTGTAAGAGAATAAATTTCTGTTGTCTTAAGCCATCCAGTTTGTGATCCTTTGTTCTGGTAGTCCTAGGAAAGTATATCCAGTGTATATTAAGTGATTATTAGCTGAGGGAATGACTAATAGATAGCTTGAGGAAAATATTTATTTATATTACTTGTATCTGTAGTTTAAAGATTTGGAAATAATAGAGTTATAGAACAATAAAATGGAATTGAATTCCACTATGCATGATAACCCAGTAATGGACTAAGATGTCCACACCTGGAGAGTGGGTATTAGTAATCATATTTTATAAATAGATTATAAATAAAACAAGAGACAGGGTAGACAGTGAGAGAGACAGAG
>NW_012150752.1:91266-91852 GCF_000956105.1 Propithecus coquereli
TTTACCTCACACCTGCCATTTGAGGTAAGGAGCGATGTACAGAAGGCATCCTGCATAGGCTTGCAAGGGCCTCTGCATCTCTTTGCATATTTTTGCAAATTTGCTTTCAAGACATTATATTAGTAGCTTGAAACCAGCAGTGGTAGAAGTATTGCCAAACTACAAATTGAGCTCCTCCAACCGAGAGCCATTTTTTAGATATTTACCAGCATTTCATTAGAGATATGAATTACAAATATTAAAATTAAACCATATAATATTTAAATATTTTTCTCAGTGATATAAAACCATATAGTAAGAGAATGCTACAGTAAATCTCATTTTCACCAATTTTTTTTTTCCATTAAGGATGTTTTTGACAAGAAAAAACCTCAAAGGATGAAGAGATATGATGTTGTGAATACTATCTTTGAAGCAGTGTTTTTCTCAGGAAAACTAATTGAGGAAGCTAGTGTGAATCATACAAAAAAAAAAAAAAACAAAAACAAAAAACAGAGTACTGGTTGCCAGGGTATTTCATATAAATTGGTCCTCAGGTTTTTCAAAGAAGTAAACCACTTAATCAGAAACTTTTGTTGTGAGATTC
>NW_012150752.1:95393-95848 GCF_000956105.1 Propithecus coquereli
TAGCTTACACCTGTATTTAAGAAAGAAGGGCAACGCGAGCACAAATGAGAAAGATTACTAACAACCCTAAAGAAAATAGTCTCAAAAAATACTATCTTAATTAGGAAAACAATTCTCTTCTACACTAAGCAAACAAGCAAACACACCTTAAATAACTTGAAAATGACTTTGTATAAATTGTCTTTTTTTCTTGTATTTGTTTCTATGACATGATTTGTGTTAACTTCATATAGCTTATTCCTCTTAGGGAATAGAGTGATAGAATTATTTATTTGTCTCAGAACATTACTACCTTTTAGCCTAATCAGAACAAATAAAATCAAGAAAAGATATATTTGAGGTTGGAATATTTGATTTGTACACAGAGTATACACAAGAAGTCAATTTAGCTACTTAACTCTTTTGTATAGAGGTTATTTCAAAAGTGCATGAAAAAAGTCCCAAAATAAAGGTCA
>NW_012150752.1:97903-99022 GCF_000956105.1 Propithecus coquereli
AATGGACTAAGATGTCCACACCTGGAGAGTGGGTATTAGTAATCATATTTTATAAATAGATTATAAATAAAACAAGAGACAGGGTAGACAGTGAGAGAGACAGAGAGAGAGCATGCATGCATGTAAGTGAGATGCATTCTTCCTCTCTGTAAGCATTTCTAGATACCTTATCTAAACATATCATTGGTAAATATCCAAAGGAAAAATTATGTGTAATCCTATTCCATAAGTTTTCAAAGTTGTTGGTTGGAAAAATCACAAGTATATAAATGAATTAAAAAAACAATGAAGGGTAGTATATGATTAAGTTCCAAACTGGTATCTTCTTCTGGAATTATTTAGAAAATGTATCATTATTTTTACACTAGAACATAGTAGCACCTATTATATAATTGAGTCTATAAAAATGGTAAAATGCTTTATATGAGATCTTTACTATGAAATATTGTATAACTGAAAATTGGACTGCTTAATGGCATTTTAATTAGAAATATAAATGGCCACTGTGCTACAAAACATAGAAAAATATCTAATAAAAATGCCTTGTTTGCTCTACTACTTGGCATTAAGAGGAAATACCTATGTAATGTGCACAGCATGAGCATTAGACATTTCATTCTATCATTTATATCACAGAGGCATTTTCTATTTTCTTAACTAAATTACTTTTTTCTTCTTACGACCGTCACTTTAATACCAACCCTATTCTGACATTTCCTATAGAAAATTTAATTTATTTGTCATGTGTGTATCATTTGAATTTAAAATTAATGTTAGTATTTTAAAGTGCAATGTTTTAAACAATAAATATATCGAGGGAACTGCTGTGCTATAAAACTGCAGTAACGGTATCTATTTATGACATAATTTTTCTGTGAAGCGGTTATCAAAGGAAAATCAGTCTATTAAGTAAAAACAATAGTTACAAAGCTTTTTTAAATAGCAAAATTTCATTAAAAAGAACAATAAACATTTTTTGGTATGTATCTCCCCAGTATCTGTTAGGATTGGTTATTATTTCACTAACCAAAATAAAAAAAAGTTTAAAATGTGGTGCTTGCCATCATCATAGCTATTCTATTAATATTTATAGTGTCAGGTACTTACGAAGTTGAATAG
>NW_012150752.1:104402-105494 GCF_000956105.1 Propithecus coquereli
CCTTGAGAGATTGGCTGTCAAAATGATCGCTATCTCAAACAAGAAGTTTGCTGGAAAGACAGAAGCCAGAACCACTGGACAAGGGGAATATTGGGGCTAGGTGGCCAGGGTACTAAAACAGCTGTAAAGTCACCCCGTGACAGCAGTGGTAAGCAGTGCGTTCTCAGACACTGAAAGGTTATGATGCACTCAGAATTGGAGTTAGCCATTATTACTGTGTATGGATAAAAATATTTTGGATAGGATACAAAATTATGAGCAAAACTGAAATTTAAAAGAAGTCATATAAGCCAGTAAAGTTGACCCTTGAACAACATAGGTTTGAACTGTGCATGTTCACTTATAAACAGATTCTTTCAATAAATATATTAGAATTTTGGGGGGATATTAGCAACAATTTGAAAAAGCTTACAGGTGAAAATTAAGAAAAAAGCATACCATGAATACATAAAATACATATAGATGTTAGTCTATGTTAACATATATTTACATATATGTGCATATATTTACATATATTAACATAAAATATACACAAATCAGTAATAAAAGGTTAAAATCTATCAGATTTATGCACACAAATACAGACTGTATATGGTTCCATTTACAGTGGAGAGAAATGTAAATAAATGTAAACATACAATATTAAATCATAACTGCATAAAATTCACTATTATATATACTGTACTACTGTAATAATTTTGTAGCTATTCTGTTGCTATTGCAGTGAGCTCAAGTGTCATATCTGCCAAAAATGCCTTGTGACACTAATCATCTCTGCATGAGCCATTCATCTCTCCCATAAATTGCTTATCACAGTAAAAAGTAATCTCTTCTGGCTCTCGTATATTTTTCATTGTATTTAGTGCATTATTGTAAACTTTGAATAACACCATGAGACTCATAGAAACCGCTGGAAGTGATGCCAGTGATCACACTAGTGATGCCAGAAATGATTCCAAGAAGTAGAGAAAAGTGATAGCATTGCAAGAAAAAGTTGATTTGTTTGATACATATTCAATCTTGAGATCTGCAACTGCAGTTACCCACATTTTCAATGAATCCAGTTTAAGTATCGTTGTAAAAAAAAAAAAA
>NW_012150752.1:106437-108235 GCF_000956105.1 Propithecus coquereli
AAAAAAAAAAAAAAGTTTTAGGACAAGAATGAAAACAACAAAAAATTTGCTAAAGAGATAAACATAATAAAAGATATAACAGAACTTAAAGAAATGAAGGAGTCACTTAGGGAATTTCAAAATACAGCAGAAAGCTTTAACAGCAGGCTAGACCAAGCAGAGGAAAGAACTCCAGAGCTTGAGGAAAAGGCTTTCAAATTAACTCAATTAGTCAAAGATACTGAAAAAAGGATAAATAATGAAAAATCACTCAGAGAAATATGAGACTATGTAAAATAAGTGAGTATAAGAATTACAAGTATCACTGAAGGAGAATAAGAAAAAGCAAAAAGCATGGAAAACCTATTTGAGATAATTATTGAAGAAAATTCTCCTGGTATCAACAAAGTTTCAGATATCTAGAAAAAAGATAGGCATTGAACATGGGAAAATTCATAGCAAATGCGACATCTCCAAGAGACATCATCATCAACCAAAATCCTCAACAAAATGTTAGCAAACCAAACGTAGTAGCACATAAAAAGATAATTCACCATGATCAAGTGGGTTACATTCCAGGGAGGGAGAGATGGTTTAACATGCACAAATTAGTAAATTTGATTCACCACATAAACAGAAGCAAAAACAAGCACAGTATGATCATCTCAATAGATACAGAAAAAGCATTTGATAAAATCTAGCACGCTTTCTTGATAAAAACCCTCAACAAACTAGGCATACAAGGACCACACATCAAAATTGAAACTCCATATATGACAAGCCTACAGCCAACATCATACCGAAAAGCTGAAAACATTCCCCCTAAGAACTGAAACAAGTCAAGGGTGCCCATTGTCACCATTTCTATTCAACATAGTACTGGAATTTCTAGCCAGAGAAATCAGGCAAGAGAAAGAAATAAAGGGTATCCAAATTGGAAAAAAAGGAGGTCAAACTATTCCTATTCTTGCAAGAACAAGACCCCTTCTCTACAAAAAATAGAAAAACTAGCCAGGTACGGCAGCACGCACCTGTAGTTGCAGCTACTTGGGAGGCTGAGGCAGAAGGATTGATTGAGCCTAGGACTTTGAGGTTGTGGTGATTTATGATTACAATACTGCACTCCAGCTTGGGCGACAGAGCAAGATCTTGTCTCAGAAAATATATGTTAAAATAGATAGTTTTAGATTTACCGTTTTTATGTGTTTTCCATTTTCCCATTATTTTGTTCTAAGTTAGTCTTTCCTTCTCTCTTCTAAGTTAATAAAAATTGGTATTGCATTTTAATTATCCTATTGAATTTTAAAGTATACCTATTTGCTTTATTGGGGAATCTCCATACTGTTTTCCATAGAGGTTATACTAATTTGCAGTTCCACCAACAATGTGTAAGTGTTCCCATTTCTCTGCATTCATGTCAGCATCTATTGTTTTTTGACTTTTTAATAATGGCCATTTTGACAGGGGTAAGGTGGTATCTCATTGTGGTTTTAATTTCATTTGCCTGATGATTAATGATGTTGAGCATTTTTCATATATTTTTTGGCCATTTACATTCTTTTTAAAATCTTCTATTAACGTATTTTGACCACTTTTGATGGGGTTGGTTATTTTTTTCTTACTGACTTGTTTGAGTTCTTTGTAGATTCTGGATATTAGCCTTTTACCAGATGTATAATTTTTAAATATTTTCTCCCATTCAGTAGTATCTGTTAACTCTGTTGATTATTTCCTTTGCTGTGCTGAAGCTTTCTAATTTAATTAAATCCCATTTCTTTACTTTTGTTGTTGAGATTCCTCAAAATAAATAAATGTAGCC
>NW_012150752.1:108285-110517 GCF_000956105.1 Propithecus coquereli
TATAGAGAGAGTCTTTCCATTGTTTATTCCTTGTTTTTTAGCAACAGACTAAATATCAACCATGATATTTTGGACATTAGTCCTATTTATATTTAATAACAGGTAGGGCTGGCTTATTATTTGGACAAGCCACTAAAAAGAGAAGACATGATTTTTTACATATATATTTGTATGCTAAACCACACTTCTTCATTTTAGATGATACATTTCCACTTAATGAATAATAAAATATTTACTCTTACTTATGATTTTCTTTTTTTTCTTTTTTTTGAGACAGAGTCTAGCTCTGTTGCCCAGGCTAGAATGCCATGGAGTCAGCCTAGCTCACAGCAACCTCAAACTCCTGGGCTCAAGTGATCCTCCTTCCTTAGCCTCCTGAGTAGAGTAACTGGGACTATAGGCATGTACCACCATGCCTGGCTAATTTTTTCTATTTTTAGTAGAGATGGGGTCTCACTCTTGCTCAGGTTGGTCTCAAGCTCCTGACCTCAAGCAACCCTCAAGCCTTGGCCTCCCAGAGTGCTGGGATTACAGGTGTGAGCCACTGCACTGGCCATCCTTATGATTTTTTAATAATATTTTCCAAGGGAGGCCAAGATGGTGGACTAGAAGCAGCCTGTGCATGCACTCTCATGGAGAAGATTGAAAGTGGTTAGTGGATATCCACTTTCAAATTGATCATCTGAGAGAGAGCACTGTGAATCAAAAGAGAGGTGACAGGAGGTACACAAAGTGAAGGAGAAGGAAGTGAAGGGACCTGCTCTGTGATCTGGAAGTACACAGAGAAGATGAGCACACACATGGGGAAGGCACAGAGGGGAGAATACTGGGTCTCCACGCTCCCCCGACAATCGTGGCTATTTGACCTACGGGAGGGACCTTCCACTGCAGAAGGCTACAGGACTAACATAGGGAGCTATCTGGAGACTGTTGGGTGGTATTGCTCTGGAGAGAGGCACAGTGGTGACTCACTGGCTCTTTTTTCCTGGGTACTGCAGCTGGCACCATTTTAAGACCTAGAGCACTGCCTCTGCTTAGAGGTCAGATCCATTGCTGCTCCTTCCACATTGCCCCTGACAGTTGGAGGACACAGGGGAGTGGGGAAGCTGGACACTTTTTTGAGTCTTGTGGGCAGGAGCTGTGTAGCCTCACTGCTGCTGGAGCACTTGAGAAGGCCGACAATCACCACTGCCTGTTGACATGGGCCAGGACTCCACTCAAGCTGGTGCCCGGCTGACAAATGCAGCCATGTAGGGTCTAAATGGGACAGCTCTCAAACTGGAGCAGGCTGATAGTTGCTGCTGCCTGAGGGCATAGGCATAGTTGCACTCAATCTGACATCTGACCAACAAATGCTGCCACCAAAGGACCTGAACAGGGTGGCTCTCAAGCCAGCATGGGCTGACAATCATCAGTGCCTGAGGGTGTGGGCGGAGTTTCACTCAAGTCAGAACCTGGCCAACAAACACCGCCACCCAATGATCCGAATGGGGCAGCCCTCAATCTGGCATGTACTGACAACCTCCAGCAACCACAGGCATGAGGAGGACTACATTCAAGCCTCAAGGGTGGACAAATGCCACTTCCTGCAGATCTAACCCGGACAGCTCTCAAGCCGGTATGAGCTGACAATCACCACCACCTGTCGACATCGGTGGAGCTGGGCTCAAGCTGGTGCATGGCCAAGAAATGCTGCTGTCTGTGTGTCTGAGCAGGTGGCCCTCAAGCTCTTGCAGACCATCAATTGCCATCACCAGATGGCACAAGTGGGCCTATGCTCAAGCCACAAGGGCAACACATGATGCCGCCCACGGTTCTGAGCAGGTCAGCTCCCAAGCCAGCTTGGGCTGATGATTGCTACTGCTGACAGAACTAAGTGGGGCATTCACACACTCTGCAATGAGGATACTGCTAGTGACAACCACAGGGGAATGGTGAAGCAGAAGATGCAGGAGAACAACAGTATTAAACACGCACAGTTTATTCGCCCATCCGGGGCCAAATCAATCCTTCAGAGTAGGACACAAGGGCACCATCTGGGGACCTCTCCATTTTTGCACTAGTAAAAGAGTTTTCAGCAGAGGAGAAGATGTGCACTGCAAGTTTATCTGTCTTGATCTGAGAGAAGAGGTTTCTAATGAGAAGGAACCAGAATAACAACTTTGGCACAACATAAAAAAACAAGCTGGGAGCTGTTTCAACAAACCCAAAGAATCACAATAGGTCTCTAGC
>NW_012150752.1:110567-115823 GCF_000956105.1 Propithecus coquereli
ATTCCAATAATGTTTTTGCATTATTAGTTATCATCTTCTTCTAAGACTTAAAATGTATATATGTAAGGCTTTTCACCATAGATATTCTTCATTATTCACTACTATGCTTTTCTTTTTTTATCATTTATTCTCTGTATATGTCATTCTGCATATTTTTCTGACTTTTTTCCAGTTCATATCTTTCTTTTCGTGACTTTTAAACTAATGTTAAACCTGTCAATTAAGTAATTTACTCTGTATTGTTTCATCACTTCTATAATTTTCATTTTGTTTGTTATTATTGTTTCTTGTTTTCCATTAAGGCTCTCATCAGCTTCCTTAACAAAATTGTCAACCTTTTATTTAAATTTTCTCATTATATAAAGCACAGCTATTTGAAACTCCACAATTGATGAAGCTAGGTATTTAGATTTTTCTGTAGGTTTTTTTCCTTCTATTTTCTCTTTCTACTTTGTTTTGGTTATATTATTGTGTACTCTTTAATGTCTCACTAATTTTGACAGATTTTTATAAATTCTAAATTAAAAATCACATAGTTGGACTTTCAGTTTCAGTTCCAATATACAAAGAACCTGGAACTCATCATTCCCAGGAGTGCAAAAAGTAGTATTAGAACAAACTAAAAATTAACAACATTTCTGTACCCATTAGAAAACAGAGGCTGTAGGGCAAAGCACCATTATAAATTCTGGACAAACAGGCAAATCAAAAGAGCCACATCTGAGGTCTTACCTAGAGCAGAAGTTCCATCAACTGGAGTTATAAAATAGTAAAAGTAAAAATACTTAATTTGTAATTCTGACAGTTTGCTAGCGACCGTGAACTAGGTCAGCATTTCCATTCTTTGTGGCACCAGGGAACAGTTTCATGGAAGACAATTTTTCCACAGACTGAGGGGATGGTTTTGGAATAATTCAAGTGTGCTATATTTATTGTTCAGTCAAACCTCTCTGCTAATGATAATCTGTATTTGCAGTTGTTTCCCAACACTAGCATCACCACCTCAGCTCCACCTCAGATCACCAGGCATTAGATTCTCATAAGGAGTGTGCAACCTACATCCCTCATATGTGCAGTTTACGGTAGGGTTCATGTTCCTATGAGAGTCTAATGTCCCTGCTCATCTGACAGGAGGCGGAGCTCAGGCGGTGATGTGAGTGATGGGGAGCAACTGTAAATACAGATGAAGCTTTGCTCACTTGCCCTCTGTTGGACTCCTGCTGTGCGGCCAGGTTCCTAACAGGCCATGGACTGGTACCGGTCCACAGCAGCTGGGGGTGGGGAACCACAGGACTAGACTGAAAATAAGAAACTACAGGTGAACTCAATCTTAGAGGGTCCATATATTTATGGGTTTATCCCTTAGGAATCCCACAAGATTTTCACTGTGAGGAGCCCAGAATAATTCCCAGTGTCTCTGGAAATGTATGGGGAGCGTACTCATATCGAAATATGCCCAGAGAGTTCCCCACTAACAGAGTATACTTTCTGAGGTAAAATATAACCCAAGCCTTATTACATATGGGCTAAGAACATTCTTCTGAGTTCAGTGCCCTCTATTCCTCAGCTCTCATCTAAGTGAAGGCAAAAAAAAGATAAAAAATTCATGAATATAACAACCCAAAGACAAGTTTAATTAAAATACTGAGACTTAATCATAAAATTATAGAATACTTCCCTCACACCTTACTACCATACTAACAGGGCTGTATTGTAATAAAGAGAATTGAAGTTAAAAAAAAGTGCAAGATACAGACTCTGTTTGAGAAAAAGATTCCTATGGAAGTCCAAAGACAACAGAGGGGACAAAAAACAAGAATGTGAAGCCTAGAGAATGTGAAGCCTCTGGCATACACAGCAATAATAATCAATAAACACTGCCAACCCCTAGAAAA
The DNA here is from genome assembly GCF_000956105.1 of Propithecus coquereli. Lineage (NCBI taxonomy): Eukaryota > Metazoa > Chordata > Mammalia > Primates > Indriidae > Propithecus > Propithecus coquereli. Next base: position 112,463 of record NW_012150752.1, read on the forward strand.
CTTTATGTAAAATATCACACTGAGACCTAGTAACCTCAATTACTACCTGACACAGTAAGTTCGGCTTTCAACACGAAATTACAGAGGATGTTAAAAGGCAGGAAAAACACATTCTGAAGAAACAAAGCTGAGATCATAGTCATATTCCAATATAACACAGATTTTGGTGTTGTCATACATATAATATAGAATTATATATAACTCACAATTAAAATCAGAGAAGATAGAAAAAGATAATAAAGAAATCAAACAAAGAATAATGCAATGAATAGAAAATGGTTACAAACATCATATATGTTTATTCATCTACTTCAACAATCACTTCAGTATGAAGGATCTAAATACACCATTTGTAGGACATAAAATTTCAGAATGGATTTTGAAAAGGGACAAAGAAGACTCAATTATATATTATCTATTTAAAGGTACTTAAAATGTAAAGACTTTGAATGGTTCAAAGTAAAGGGATGGATAAAGATATACAATGCTAACTTTAACCAAAACAAACACAAACAAAAAACAACAATGAACCAACCTAGGGTAGTTATTCTAAATTCAGACAAAGCAGATTTCAAAACAAGGAAAATTATTTGGGAAAAATAGTGGCACTGCATGATAGTGTACACAGCAAGTCTCTGAAAAGACAAAATCCTAAATGTGTATACATGTAACAACAAAGGGTCAAAATACATGAGCCAGAATTTGGTACAACGAGTCTACTATTACACATTACTGAAGTCAACACTCCTTTCTCAGTGACTAAGCGATCAAGCAGGCAGAAAATCAGTAAGGATACAACTGACCTGAAAAACACCATCAATGAACTTGATATAATTGACATTTATAAAATATAGACTATTCTATCTAGCAACAGCAGAGTGCACATCCTTTTCAGGCTCACATGAACATTGACTAAGATACACCACATTCTGGGCCCTAAGACAAACAAGGTATACAGAAAATGCTCTCAGACCAAAATGGAATTAAACTAGAAATCACTGACCAATAGTTGGAAATTTTCAAACTAAGTAGAGATTAAACAAGAAACAATAAATAACAAATTTGTCAAAAAAGAAATCTCAAAATAAATTTTAATACATTTTGAATTAATTGAAATTGAAATACAACTTCACCAAATACGTAGGATGCAACAAAACAGTGCTTAGAAAGAAAATTATGGAATTAAATACATATGCTAGAAAAAAAAGAAACACGTAAAAAGATTACCTTAGGAAACTAGAGAAAAAAGAGCAAATTAAGCATAAAATGAGCAGAAGAAAAAAATAATAAAAATTAGAACAAAAATCAAAGAAATTGAAAACAATTGAGAAAGTAAACAAAACCGAAAGCCAATTCTAGTGGGATCAGCGAGGCAGGTTTAAGGTCACTGACTAGAGACATTGAACACTTTCCCTCTCCAGAAAGAAAACCAAAATTCAAATAGATAATCACGCCTTAAATAGAGCATCCAGAAGAGAACACTGGAGTTCAGCAGAGAAGTCAGGGAAATACCTGAGGTATAAAAGGAGAAGGGGGCAAGTGGCCAGCTAGGTCAAGATCAACTGGGAGCCCCGTGGGAAAGGGCAAATGAGAGCACCTCGGCAGTGCCTTTCTTCCCTGCAGACTGCTGCAGTTCTAACCATGGAAGAGCTCCTCCGCTCACACAAACACTGAGACTGTGGGGATGGTAATCAGAGGTCCCACAAGGGCATTGCCCCAGACAGGGAAGTTGTGCTGGGTCACACACTTCTCTAAGATTTAAGCAGCCGCAACGCTGCACCACTGTGAGAGCATAGCCGTCACTGGACTGCTTCCAGCCCTGACAACCACAGCCCTCGTATCTCCACATTTCAGGAGCCCTCACTAACATCCCCCAGTGTCTGCCTGGAGGGTTATGGTGCCACAGTGCCGGCTGGACCTCAAGGCCCTGCGAGGGCCCCAGTACTGTAGCCCACGTCAAGGACTACTCCCCAGGGAAAGGATGGTGCAGGCTTTGTCCTGGGTGGAAACCAGAGCCTACACTTTCCAGACTCCAAGACCTTCCTATCTGTGACTGTGAAAAGCAACCCTACTCCCGGGAGCAGCATAAACTCTGAGCTCGGCTCACAATCAGAGAGTAGGATCCCTTTCTCTTCTCTCACGCTGCCCCAGCAATTGCTGCCACTGGGATCTCAGGCAGGCAAGCCTGAGAGCTGTCTGGGGTTGAAGGCAGTGACCCCACCCACAGTGGCAGAGTGGCCTCTGTGCTCTGGCTTGTGTGTAGAAAGTGGGATCTCTTCCCTGCCCTCTTCACACCACTGCAGACATAGCTGCTGTTGCTTCCACTGGGGGCTGAGGCATGAAAGCCAGAGGGCTGCTGGTATGGGGCTGTGGACAGTGACCCTCACCCTACTGGCAGCAAGGTCTCTGTGCTCAGCATTTCAAGGAGGACAGGATATCCCACCCCCCACCCGGCCCCACAACACTAGTCACTGCTACAACCAGCAGCCCAAACAAGTGCTATCCAGAACTGGAGAGCTCCCTGCTCAAGCCAGTGGATATTAACTCCACTCACCGTAGGAGCAAAGCCTCTGGCTAGTGCACATCCCTAATGTAGGCTCCTTATGCATATTGCTAAAACCACTGCTGCTGCTGAAGATGCACTGTGCACCCCTAGAGCCTGAGAGCTTCCTGTAAGGGACTGCCGATGCCTGAAATCTGTCTGCAGGCGACTGTTGATAGCAGCCCCACCCACATTAAAGGAGGGCCGCTGTGTTCTAGTATGAGCCCTAAAATCCGGTTATCTACACCCACTGTAGCAGATCACTTCACCCTGGCTTCTACAGTTTATGCCCCTGTACAACACCAGAGGCCTGAGGTCAGCCCCACCCATTCTTGTATTGCCCCCACCCCAGTGCCTGAACACACCACCAGATCATTCTTCTCATCCTACCACTCTGACATCAGCGTGCTCTTCATGGGAACCTGAAGACAGACCCATCCCGCCTGCCACCAACATTACTGAGAACACTCATCCCACACACCACATAAGAGCCTAGGGACTGGCCACTGCCAACACCAGCAAGCACCCCTCGGGACCAAGAGGGTCATCCTGCCATTACGACTGCCGTCATTCATGCCACCCAGCTGCCCAGGGGCTCAAGAAACCACCCACCTCTCTGGGTGTGTGCAAATCCGTGTATCTTTGGGGATGAGATTGGAAAAGGAAGACATTGGTTACATAATATGTATTGTCACCTTTCAATAAAAGTCCTATTCATTTAAAATAAATAATGACACATCCCAGAAGATATTTTAGGAGAATTCCCTTGTAGATAATTGGTTTTATAATAGATTCCTAATTAGAGCTTGAAGTAAAAAC
>NW_012150752.1:116923-119118 GCF_000956105.1 Propithecus coquereli
AAAAAAAAATCAGATCAGGGAAATGCAAATTCCAACCACAATGAGATACCTTTTTACCCTTGTCAGAATGGCCATTATTAAAAAGGCAAAAAACCATAGATGGTGGCAAAGACGTGTTGAAAAGGGAAAGCTTATAAACTGTTGGTGTGAATGTAAATTAATACAACCTCTATGGAAAATAGTCTGGAAATTCCTCAAAGAACTAAAATTAAACCTGCCATTCCATCCAGCAATCCTATTACTGGGTATCTACTCAAAGGAAAAGAAGTCATTTTATAAAAATACACCTCCAGAATGTTTATCACTGCTCAATTCACAATTGCAAAGATATAGAATCAACCTAAGTTCCCATCAACTGATGAGCAGATAAAGAAAATGTGATATATTTATCCTATGGAGTACTATTCAGCCATAAAATCAAGTGCAATAATGTCATTTGCGGCAACTTGGATGGAACTGGAGATCATTAAGTTAAGTATATCGGGAATGGAAAAACAAACACCACATGTTCTCATTTATAAGTGGGAACTAAATGAGGGGTGTATATGATCATAAAGTGGTATAATGGACATTGAAAACTAAGAAAGGGGGAGGGTGGGAGAGATGTGAGGGATAAAAATCTACCTGGCGGGTACAATGTACACAATAGTGTGTGTATTGATGGGTACACTGAAAGCCCTGACTTCGGCATCATAAATGTCTTCATCCTTGCATCCTCATTGTCTTCACGTTGAGTAGGGCTACAGAGGAAGAGAAAGAAGAGGGGTTGGTTTTGCTCAGAGAAGAGATGGAGGAGGCTGAATGGGAGATGAGAGAGGCAGGCACACTTGGTGTAACGTTTATTGAAAAAAATCCGTGCATAAGTGGACCTGCACTATTCAAATCCATTCTGTTCAAGGGTCAATTTATTTGACAGTTTTAACACGATTTAAATCTAGACATTATTATTGTATTATTGTTTAAGATGTTTAAATGTTTTAAGGAGATGCTACTATACAAGGGGCTGGGTTTATTATGTGTTTTAAATAGCAATGCACATATTCTAGCTGTAGAGGGAAGGATGACTATGGAGGGTTTTTAAAAACATGCTTTCAAATATTTTTTGAAAAATGTAGCAAATCCACATAAAAGGAAATACAAAAAAAAGCACCACCGAAAACAAAAACAGTTACTAATATCTTGTAGGTATTTAGAATTTTTAAAAAATATAAAATGCAACAAATTTAATAATAGTTGCATAATATGTTAATTAAGAAAAAGCATAGTGTAAATATGAGAATTTATATTTGATTTGTTTTAAAGTATGCTTTATATGTTTCTATTCCTTAATGAGCACGTTTATAAGTATTATCCACAGTCTATAGAATATCTATTACAGCTATCATAACATTTCTTCAATAAAGTATATAAATCCAGAGAAAATATATCAATAGAAATAAGTGCAGTTTTTTCCCAAATGTTTATGTCCGAAACTACCACATTAGGAAAATATTTAAAGGAATTATTATTTTTAAAACATGTAAGTCTAGGTAAAATAACTAGTACTATATTTAAATGTAAAGCTGGCTTCCCCCAATATGAAAATGTAAACCCATTTCATATTAATTTTTATGTTCCTTAGAGTTTTGTGTTTAGCAGGTTTTACTGAACTTTATTTTTTCATCTTTGCTTAACAGACTTTGTTTTGAATCTTTCTTAACAATATTGCCTGAAGTCATGTAACTTTAAAGCTTTATTGCAACAAGAAGTATTTAGTTTGCAGGATATGATGGAAGAAAACAAGCTGTTTGCTTGGAGGAAAAAATTTTCAAAGGGCCTAATTAGTAGAACTGAAAGCAGTTTTCTAGTTTCAAAACCAGCAGAGCACTAAATTATTAGCTTTGAGTTGGAAAACTTCAGATGAACTCTTGAACTCTTCTATATTATTCAAACATGTTGAAGGATTAATTAATGACTCTATGTCCATTATATATCATATTTCATATTTCATATACACAAAAACACATACATATATATAGAGAGAGTCTTTCCATTGTTTATTCCTTGTTTTTTAGCAACAGACTAAATATCAACCATGATATTTTGGACATTAGTCCTATTTATATTTAATAACAGGTAGGGCTGGCTTATTATTTGGACAAGCCACTAAAAAGAGAAGACATGATTTTTTACATATATATTTGTATGCTAAACCA
>NW_012150752.1:119168-120379 GCF_000956105.1 Propithecus coquereli
TACCTATAGACTATAATATGAATTGAGAAAAAGTGAAGTGAATCAAAGAGATTAATTATGCTAACTTGCCAGATATACTAGGCTATCCAAGGAATTAAACAACTTCAGAAAGAAAAGGAAAACACCATCAAATGGAAGCTCAGAAGGAGATACACAGAACCTCAAGTCTTTCAATAAGTGATCTTTCCATGGAAAATTTAATTATTTGAAAATCGTGGATTCTTTATTTGTCCTCATCTGTAAAAAGGAAATAGTACACATATTCCAGGATAATATTAAATACAGTATAGCATTAATGCTGATATTCATGAAGGTGATACTTCAGATGTTGCTTGAGTAAACTATCTTACTTTAGCTCACAGAGCCATGAGATCCCTTCTGTGTCTTACTGAAACTGTAATTGTCCTTAGCAGAGAGTCTATAATCATCAATTCTAAGAAATCTAATTTGCATTTCAAAACAAGGAACTTTATTATTCTTGATAAAAAGTTAATAATGATTGAGAGATGATATCTTGTGTTTAAAGGCCCCATAAAATAAATCCAAAGTATAAAATCATAGATACTAAAATAATTTTCTAGATTCTAGATTGCGATTTTCTAGCTACCCTTATCTAATCAATCTATTCTGAGTTTCTAACAATATTTCATGTCAATTAGCTCTTCAGTAATCTTCAAATAGCTATTATTAATTTAATAATTCTGCATAAAAATGTATTTTATATTTCATCATTTCACAACGCACCTTGAAACATACATGCATTTAAAATATACTTTTACTGTACTGTAAGAGGCAATTACACCCTCTTTAATGTTGATCTAATATATGCATTGTTACTTTAAAACTATCCTACTATATCAGATGAAAGTTAAAGTGAGTGGAAACGTGCTTTCTAAGGATAACTTTATGTTTTAAGTTATAGAATCAAAGTGACAAATAAATTGCTATGTATTTAGCTTTTCTTTATTTCAACCCATAATAAATATTTCAATACTTTTTAGATGAACTAGAAAGATGTATTTCTGCCATTGCAAACAAGTAAAACATAACATATGCAATGAAAAATATTGCAAATGTAATCACAAGAAATTGAATATATCAACTTATTGTCCTCTGGCTTAAAATTGTTCTACAAGAAGTCAGCCACTTTTACTGTTGCTCTTTTAAAACAAAAAAGACTATAGTACATACTTGTTTGGGAATTGTGAAAA
>NW_012150752.1:127870-128175 GCF_000956105.1 Propithecus coquereli
CACTAGTGGTATTTACCCAAAGGAAAAGAGGTCATTTCATCAAAAAGCCACCTGAACTCAAATGTTTATTGCAGCACAGAGCACAATTGAAAAGACATTGAATCAACCCAAGTGTCCATCAATTCGTGCATGCATAAAGAAAATGTGTTATGTATCTACTATGGGGTACTACTCAGCTATAAAAAGGAAGGAAATAATGTCTTTTTAAGCAACTTAGATGGAACTGGAGACTATTAGTGAGGTATCCCAGGAATGGAATAACAAACACCACATGTACTCTTAGTAATTGAGAGCCAAACAATGGG
>NW_012150752.1:136310-137828 GCF_000956105.1 Propithecus coquereli
TGTTTAATATAAAAATACATGAATTTTATATGAACATTGACAAAAATTAATCAAATCATCCTCACTGACAAGGATTTAGAAAAATAAAGAATAAGAACAGCAAATATATTCAAAACCAAGTATATTACTGGAATCACATTTAGGCACTAGGCTCAAATTGAGTAGTTAAGTCCTATTTGAATTAGTGATCATTTGGAATACAACGTCCTATAGACTGTTTTATTATTTGCCATATGTTATATAATTACATAAATGTTGGCGAATGCTGTGAATATGCTGAAAATTAACAACATTTCTTGTTTCTGAAGAGAAAATGAGAAATTAATTTGGCAAATGTCGAGTTCAGTTCATGTCAAGATGCTTTTTGTGTCATGATCCATCATGAGAGATTAAACAGATATGTTCTACTAAGTAGAGCGATTTGGGGGCAGCAGCTGTGGCTCACATTCTTTCATTTGGGCAGATTCATTCCACCTGACTTCAGAGAAATTGCTAAGAAGATGTTTCCATAATATAAGTATGTTTTTTATTTCCCTTGCCCGAGTCAGAGTTGGTAGAGGAAAAGAAAATTTTGTTGTGTTATGCATCTTCGGCTGAAAATAGCTACCACAGTAGTTTCACTCATGCACCAAGAATTAGAAAATACATATAATTTAAAACTTTATATCTCTAAGATTTATTCTAATGTAAAGTGGGATGTCTGTAAATATCATGAATCATTCTGAACAAACTATAACTTCATAAGATTTAAAAAGCCCAGAAGGAATATGGGTGTCAGCAGTGTACACTATCTGCCATGGTGTCCTAAACTATATACAGTATATTAAAACTCATTAAGGTGGAAAAAAAGAAGAGCTTGTCATGTTGGTTCCCTGTTGAACAAAAATGTAGCCCAAATTTCTCATCATTTTATAATTTCTCTCCATAGTTTCATGTTTGTTACAGTTCTCTGTTATAAAATTACTTCTCATAGTAAGGACATATTTAATGTTTTTTTTATCAAAAATGTATTTTTAGATAATAAGTTTCTGTCATACAAAAAAATATAGAAATGGACTTAAATGCTTTCAATTATTCTGAATTCCTTTTTTACTTAAATATTTGCATAAGTTCTGTAATCATAGCATATCATGAAAACTTTTCAACAGTTTAGTTGCCTTGTCTGTGAGATATTTTGCAACAACTTGATAATAACCAAAATATAGGACGGCTTTGACATCTACATGTATGCCAATTATTATACTAGTCATTTTACACAGGTTGTCACCTTTAATGTTTATAATATATTACTTTGTCTGTAATATGCACTTTAAGCTATAGATCTTAAGATATTAAATAATTTGAGTCAAGTGATATATTCAGCAAGTAGTAGCTGGATCTCAATGCAAGTCCATCTAGTCAATAACTAGTGTTCTTAATCTCAGGAGAAGAAATTGATCTAATAAGAATCACCTTGTCCTTCCTACTTGTGACAGGAGTGAGAGATATGAAATGGTCTTCTAATGTCCAGGATGACAT
>NW_012150752.1:140254-140684 GCF_000956105.1 Propithecus coquereli
AAGTGATAGCAAGAATGTTGAAAATAAATGGTATCTTGTTACTGAAGTTGAAGAAGTATTAATACAGGTCACTGGGGAGATAAGATCAGCTTCATTCCAGATGCTTCCTGAAGAACTAATGGGAGAATATCTCAGGACAGTACGTGGATACAGATCACGTGCAAATTCTGATAAATACAGCTAAGAAATAGCAATGTAAAACTTGAGGTTCTACCTGAAACAGTTAATTAGCAGTTTGACAATACTAACTTGATTCATTTAAAATAAGTTTGCATAGGCTCTTACTTGTAAAATAGATTTGGGAATAATGAAGAAAATGCATATACATAAAATATCGAGAAGTTGTTTCACAAAATGTATTTTGTACTCCATGTCAGGAAATGTTTTAGACATTAGAGATAGCAATGAAGAAAAAAAAAGACCGTGACTC
>NW_012150752.1:143220-143766 GCF_000956105.1 Propithecus coquereli
TTTGAAAAAACGTTCAAAAAATAAATGACTATTTGGTCTCTCAAATTTAGCACTAACTAGGCTGAAATCATTAAACAGATTATTTTTGAACATATACTATTTCAAAAGCACGATCGTAGGTTACTTTTAGGTGAAGGGATTGGCAGAAGGGAAGATTGCAGACATAAATAGGAAATGATGATAAGAGTAAAATCACATGGAACTGTTTATAGGTCTTTTGAATAAGTAAAGTTATAAACTATATATGTTTCATGTAGACATAATAGAAATGAAATATATCACAAATTTCTACTGAAATTTACAATTTTCCAATAGACATTCACAACTACAATGTTTTCTGATTCTTCTCTCTTACATTTTATATCTTCTTTCTTCTATACTGGAATTTCTGGTTCTTAATAATTCTTGGCATAATATTGTGAGTTAATATTTTACTTGCTTTATCTCATATTTATTCACAATTAATAATCTTCAGAAAAATATACACACTAATACCAAATATCTAATAACTGGAAATAGTTTAAGATTTTATTTTACCTTTTCATT
>NW_012150752.1:143816-144180 GCF_000956105.1 Propithecus coquereli
TGTGACATTTTAGACATGTAAGAATGCAATAAATGTGCCTTTCAGTAGCCCTTTCTCAATGACCTACCAGAAGACAAGCCCCTTTCTAAGGAAGAGGTAAACCTAAAAATAAAAGAGTCAAGCAGAACAGGAGACAAGTTAGTAAAATTCATCCTGATGGTTATATGATCAGGTAGGGGACAAAAAAAATGTCATGTGGAATGTCTTCACGAAGAAATAAAGAAAGAATCTGAAAGATTTGCTATCTCTAATCATGTCAAAAACAGTAATTAGCAGAGTAAAGTTTTTTGTTGTTGTTTGAGAATTTTGGAAGTAATACTGAGAAGTACAAGGAAAATGATAGAAACAAAGAAATGAATACTTA
>NW_012150752.1:155140-155577 GCF_000956105.1 Propithecus coquereli
TAAACAAACCACAGACACTCCAGAAAGCCTAAAGATGTCTCTTTAACAAGGAATAAAATATGTGCTCTATTCCATGAAAAAGGAAGGACAACTCAAGAGAACAGAACCCAGAATCCAGCTGGGGAAGCTGAGAGTCATGAACAGTTATTCCCTACATTGAAACCTAATCAAGGATAAACCAATATTTTCCCAGGTATTTCAAAACTGCTTTAGATTACTTACTACTTTGTGCTTCCTAATAATGGATGGGAAGTTTATAGCTATCATTATCTTGGGCCTGTGTCATCATTGTATGTTACATAGATGAGGTAGGAGCGGATGACAAAATCAAAAGAAACTATACCTAAGGGACTTTATTCAAATGCAGACTTGCTTTAGATCCTGGATTTGGAGCAGATACTATAATGAAATTATTATGACATTTTTAGGGATTCGGG
>NW_012150752.1:155805-158854 GCF_000956105.1 Propithecus coquereli
AATCCAATTTTTTATTTTTCACATTTCCCATAATAAAAATTGTCTATCTATTTAATCTGTCACCTATCTATTATCTATTTAAATTGTGAGTAAACCAAAAGGCAGTGGAAGCATAAGTGAAAGAGTAACTATGAATTTTCAGAGAAGCATAGAGAAGAAAATGTAATTTCACTATCAAATATTATAAAAGGATTGAAGTAGTGGCATGCAGACTGGATTTGATGGTTAACTAGAAAGGATATTACAAGTAGGGGAAAACATAAGCAAGATGTGACAAGGGAAACAAAGTTTAGGAAAGTGGTTAAAACCAAGATGGTTTTGTTAAGAGGAAGGAGTAGAAATAAGATTCAGTAAATGACATTCTTTTTTCTCAATCATATTCTAAAACAACTGAGAAATAAGACAACAAAGATGGCCAATAGGGGTCAACATACCTCCTTTAACATGTATCAAAAGAGACCCATATGGTAGGATTCTCCCATCTCTGGAACAGCATGGACACATAGTAGATACTTAATGAATACTTAGTGAAAATGGGAAAAATGAAGATTTTAATGAATTGAAGAAATGAATAAAGGGCCAAGTTAGACTATAGTCTCTAAGATTCCCAATATAAAAATGCAGGATTATACAGACTTGCCATCAAAAGGAGGCCACAAAGAACTGGGGTTGAATTTTATAATATATAGAAGCAAAGAAGAAAACACAAGTTTCATGTATGTAGCCTGCTCCCCAAAGAAGAAGGAAGATGTTGGGCGATGTGAATCCAGTTTATCTTGCCAGTTGTATCAACAAGATAACTCTCTATCCCATTCCTGGGAAGAAGTGGGCAAACAGAGGACAGAATGACTAGGGAAGATAAATTATTCAATCTCTCCCCACATGGAGGAAAACCTCAGGATACCACCACACACTTCTGCCTCAAATGTTAAAAATAATACTGTGGCTATACCTGTGGGTTCTTGCAGGTAGGGGAAAATTGGTGGTACTGGATGGGATTTATTTCCAAAGGGCATTAGTTTATATTCTAGAATTTTATGCTTTATTTATATAGGAAATTGGACAGTACTCAAAAATTTTCTAAAAAAATCATGGTCATTTTTTATGACATCAATTTTATTTCCAGTAGCCTTTTTATTTCTAAACCTTTTTCATTTCTAAACCTGATGGCCTACTAAAAGTTATTGCTTCCATTTTTTCTAAGGCAATGGAATTTCATAATTGTTTTTGTTCTTCCATTCCGTCACCATATCACAAATTGCAAACAATGTCCTATTGATTCTACATATGAAATATATTCCCATATTGTTCTTTGTCTTTCCACAATGAAGACTACGATCTTTAATTAGCCCCTCATTCGTGCTTTCTTATGTTAAAAGAACAGTCTATTAATGTTTCTCTACTTCTTTAGGCTCTTCCTCTTCTCATGAATCCTCCGCCTTGTCTTCAGAGTAATATTTCTAACACTCTATTCAAATTATGTCACTTTTCTGGCTTAAAACTTATAAAAATCCCCCATTGTCTGATGAATAAAGTCCTAACTTCCTATTTGTCGTTTAATGATATGCATAATCTCAAACATATTTTCAGATTCATCTTTTGCCACTATTCCCTCTACATATTCAAACATAAATATATGTAGGTTGGCTCTAATTGAAGAGTTGTGTCAATTATTGTAGTCTCTTATTTCTGTTGGAAAAAAATCATTGTTAATCAAATACTTCCATATTTTGCTAGCTAAATACACCCAAAAACATTGCAAAGTTTTAGACATAGGGTGTGATAAAGGCAGTTATTTTGAAATGAGAAAATCTTTTTTGACATGTATTTAAATATTTTACGTGTTATGAGCTTGATAAATCATCTGTGGCTAAGAGGTTATAAAGTTTGAATTATCACCTGAGACCAGAGTCCCTTAGCTGGCCTGAATCCACAATACTTTGCAACCACATGTTTTAAAATAATCTTTTCAAAGAATAATTAAGTTTCTATTTTCTTCAGTCAGAATTGCTATAATGCTTTTATAATCAGGATTCTTTCCTACATCTTGTTGAGACACTTATCCTGTGTAGAACACTGTTTTCAAAAAGTAACCATCAAACAAAGCATTCCGGTTTTACTAATGGGTATAGGAAAAATGATTGAACAGATAATAAAGTAGAAGAATGACACACAGGGAACTCAATGAAAACGAGACTATCTAATAAAAAGCTTTCCAGATAAAAGATTGACCAAGAATGATGTTGAGAGAGAGTCTACATCATTTCAGGCAGGTCCTAAAATGCATCTCTGTAGGGGGATATTGAGAAGAAACAAAAGGTACTTAATAGCCACACTCTTTATTCAGCTTAAAAGTATTTGAAAAGCCAGATAAAAGCCTGCAAAGGAAACATTCAATGAATCCTAAGAATCATAAGAAAAAATAGTTTTGCTCGAAAGTTCATCATATGAGGAATAGATCATAAATTGTATACAATTTTTAGAAAATATGACCCATGTTTTTTTCATTTAGAGTAGTAACTTGGAAATAGAAAATATAAATAAATGACTCTGAAATTAAATAATAGAAAAAAGAGAAACATGGACTTAATTTGTCAGACCTATTGCTAATTAAGTATGTAAAGAATTAATGGACATTTATGAAGGAGACTCCCCAAAAATTTAACAGAAGCTAAATCAAGCCTCTATATCCAAGTTCAATTTATGAGAAATATGGAAGTCAGAGAAACATGTTAAATAACACTTTGACACATGGGTGGGGGGAGGGGCACAATCAGCAAAATCCTTAAAGTGGGAGGAGACTTTATATAGAGTGAGAACCTATAAATTAAGAAAATTTAAAAGACATATCAAGCAATCATAATCACAATGTGTAGACTTATTTGAATTATTATTCTATCAAACTGAAAACAACAGTAAAAAAATTATGAGACTATTGAAATTTTGAAAAATGAAACATTAATCACATAATTGATGGCAATTAAGAAACTTCTCTATTTTTTTTGGAATGATAACATTGTGAATATGTGTTCTAAATTTTTCATCTTTT
>NW_012150752.1:160426-160738 GCF_000956105.1 Propithecus coquereli
AACCCCATTATTCATAAATAACAAAAATAACTTTCAAATTTTATTCATATTTTATTGCATTAGTATTAACATGTTAGTATATGGTGCATGTATCTAAATACATAGAAGATATAAGTAACATAAGTTACAAAATTTTGTCACTACAATATTCTCTCTATATGTTTTTTTATCTTTTCCTCCACCACTTGGCATGAACTACAATATTCTAAATCATCATTTTAATAGTTACCATCATATACATATATGGAACTTGATAATTAATGCAATCTTTCCATCACTGTTGGCCATTGGTAATGATTACCTTTTGGTGAC
>NW_012150752.1:163313-165494 GCF_000956105.1 Propithecus coquereli
ATATTTCCAAATGGCTTTGAGAGCACTTTGTACTCTTAGAACATCCTAAATGGTATTGAATAATTGCTCTGCTACAGTCAGAAAGATTTTACTTTGTTTTGGATAGCATTCTTAAATAATTAGTAAAACTAATCATTTTAAACATAATTAATGACCAATATTGTCAACTTCTGTTTCTTTTCTCATACTTGATTTCAGATAAATGATTGCTTTCATATGTAAATTTATCTAAGGAAAGTTCTAGAAGAAAACATGAGAATCTTTTAGAATGACAAGTCTTATCACTTATACCTAAGAAATAATTAGGTAAAAAGATTGATAAAGTTGACTGTATATAAAAAAGGGCATGAAAGAACATATACTAGGCACTCAACAACAAAACACACCAAACGCTGGGGACATACTTTTTGGCTATGGTGCTTTTCCATGGTACTTATCCTTCCATTAGCAACTGCCAGTGCATTTTTCAGTCACGCAATGGTCTCAACTCAATTTCTGTATTTAAGCTCCATGTAGCTTTGCTGTCCCCAAGACCCTGGCTGCAGACAGGTTTCTGTCTCTGGCCTGTTAGAAACCCAGCCGCACAGCAGGAGGTGAGCAGCAGGCTAGGGATCTAAGCTTCATCTGTCTTTACAGCCACTCCCCATCGCTCACATCACCACATCAGCTCCACCTTCTATGAGATGGGCAGAGGTATTAGACTCTCATAGGAGCCCAAACCCTGCTGTAAACTGCACATGCGAGGGATCTAGGTGGCGTGCTCCCTTATAAAAATCTAATGCCTGATGATCCGAGGTGGAGCTGAGGCGGTGATGCTAGCACTGGGGAGCGGCTGCAAATACAGATTATCATTAGCAGAGAGATTTGACTGCACAATAAATGTAACGTGCTTTAATCATCCCCAAACCATCCCCGCCCCCAGTCCATGGAAAAATTGTCTTCCATGAAACTGGTCCCTGGTGCCAGAACGGTTGGGGACCACTGATACAGATTTTCTTCTTCTATGTTGAGTAACTGGGGTCATGCTCACCCTGACCTGATATATGATATTGACCAGTATTTACAATACTCAAATCTAATGCACCCCATTTATGTGAGCACAATGTTGGAACTTATCTTCTGGCTTTGGTTTTTTCGCTTCCACCCCAATATCGCCACCCAACTCTGGCTCTGAGAGACAACAGAGATTCATCTGTGAAACTAAAAAATAAATCTATGGATATCCAGATGAGATGATTAGGGAAAAGCACAATTTTCAGTTATCTCCCATTTGCCCTTCACTTTGTTAAAAGGCAAATATATCAGAATTAGAAAAATGTCTTAAAGTGTCTCCTAGTGATATTGTATCAGAATTGATGCATTTGTATAAGAAACAATACTGAAGTAAAACATTTTAATAGTAAAATACAGTAAATGGATTTAAACAAATTCCTTTTGATTGGCAAAAGCGATGAAGTGTAGGAAAATAAGGTGGAATCTAAGCTACTAGAGAAAATATAATACATATGGACATTCATTCAAAATATTTTAAAGTAAGTTATTTAAATTTGAAGAGATTTTATCCACATCAGATTACCTTCCAATACTGGAGATCAAAATAAAGTTTATTATATTGCAAAATGTTCAAGTCCTACTTCATCATTTTAGTCATCATTTTCTTCATGTGTCCCTAAAATTTTGTGATCAGGCATCATGTGTTTCCACAATAGCACTTTAATAGTAACATATTTTCTTCTTTATTATGAAATCAAAGACAAGAGTATTAATTTCATTTTTAAAAAAGTGGATTTTATAAAAATAAAGTAAGTGGGGAAATATTGAATAATGGCTACATTATTCATAGGATTGCATTTCTAATTTATAAGAACTATGAATGTATCATAAACTGCTATACCACCAATTATGCCAATTTAATTAATGACAGTGATGACTATACTTTGTCTGAATATTAATTTTCTGTCTGCTTTACAGATTAAAAAGATAAAATGTATTTTTCATTCACCGTTCACTTTAAAATAGCTTTCCCATTTTAAAAATAATTTTCTGCCATTTTTCTTCAATGTCTATCAAATATAAGTGATGAAAATTTTTATTGCACTATTTCAATGTTATATTAGTGTATGTTTATAAATCTAATTATCTTGGATTTTCAAAAAATATTTTTTTAAAAAATGTTAATTT
>NW_012150752.1:165961-168540 GCF_000956105.1 Propithecus coquereli
GAAAAATATCAAACATATTAGACTGAACCATATGAAGTTGCTGAACATCATTTTAATTTATAATGGCAACTACATATAGTTTATCCTATTACAAAAATCAAAATATGAAGTAGAAATACCAAATTTTAAGTTTTGCTAAGAATTAGTTTACAAAATAACTGCAAAAGTTGTTCTTTTTCTTTTCTCCCAAAATAAACTGAAAAGACAACAATGTTCAGCACCAAAGTCTTTAATATGTCTAATGTGTCTAAGTGGATATCAAAGTTACTTCTAAGACCGATTTATAGCCTCTCTCTTTCATAGTCTATCCTAACAGCTTCTCCCATCAAAAGCCATCTCCAATTTAGCCAACGGTATCTTGTATCTTATAAGTCTCACATCTTATAAGTTACTGGCTAGTAACATCATAATACCTACAGTATAAAATAAAATATAATGACAAAAGAGTTGTCTCTGACATTTCAAACATCCCTGTGATAGTTATATTTGTACTTCTGATTATCATACTTACCAAATAATTTGTATAAAGCTGTGTCATCAAATAATAATAATATATTTCCATTAAAAATCCACATGGATGCTGCCCTTTCCAGTTTTATTCAGAGTAATGTTGCTGGGCACATGTAAGCCTTAGGTTGACTGTAATTATTGTACAGTATTTTCCCCTATTTTACATAATTATCTTAGTTTAATAATAGCTGCCTTCTGAAAATTTGACATGATGGAAATTACCATCTATTAAGACAGATGTTGAAAATTAACTTAGTAATTATTCATTGCCTGACATATTCCATGGAAACAAAATTTACCCACTTCTAATGTACCAAAGAGCATTAAAGTCAAGTTTATTCAGACTCAGTTTTTATTTCAGTTGCTCAAACACCAAAGTGAGGTCCTAATCAATCTATAAGTTAGAGTATTGAAGGTAAGAAATATTATGCATTATGGAAAAAGTGAGATGGAGAGAAGAATGTCAAAATGTTATTGGCGCATTATAATCAAATAATAAAGAAGTATCTGGTATGAAAAGACTCTCAATGATAGATTACGTATCTTCAATTTGTCACAATGACTACGACTATAATTTACACTTGACAAGGAGCTTATTATCTGTATGTAGGGTAGCTATATAGGAGATATCCAGTGATGATAGGGTGAAAAGTGAAGGACATCTCTCTCAAATTTCCTTTTTCTCTAACCTCACACAGCCATACAAACTAATTCATAAATTTTCTTTTGTCTTTCATTTTTTCATGATACTATTAGACTGGAACTATAATATTTCAGGTTACTTTAAGATAATTCAATGAAAACCTTACATTAGGCTTGATTGAGCCTATAAAGTTGTAACAATTGAAAACTTGCTTGAATATTTGTTTTTATAATCTGCGAGTTGATTTGCTTAAACTTGGTTTCAAGTATTGCCTTTACTGATTTATTTATGTGGCAGCCTTAAGTCTCCTTTGATATACTTTATGAGTTTCTGGTTTACTTTTTTCTTGACACAAAAAGATGTTAGATGATAGTTTAGAGTTTTACAATCTCTCTAACTTAAACAGCCTGGCTTCTAGTTTTCTTGAGAGGTTGTATTATTAATAGCATTCGAACTTTCTGAATTCCAAAGGTTAAGAATATGTGATGATAATTTTCCAACATTTTGACAGTAACAATAGAAATTTTATTGCTAAAATATGACTGTATCATAAGAAATATAACACACAGATAATATAATACTGTGATTTTTAAGTAATTTAAAACATATTTCATAGAAAACAAATGCTGGAAGAACACTAATGGAAAATGCCTGAACCAAAGTCACTTAGAAAAATAATTACTTAGATTTATCCTAAAATCATATTATTAAACTGGCTATATTATGCAATGGATAGTATATTGAACTTCTAAATTTGTATTATTATATATAAAAATTAACTCATGTATGATTAGATTTTCTTAAATCCTGTTTGGGGACAAAAAATACATCAGTAGAAAAAATATACAAAATAACTGCCCTTTTTACTCTAGAGTTTACATTCCAAAGGAGAGAAAAATATAATAAGCAAAATATATGGGTAAAATGCATAACATGTTAGAGTATGGAAATACTATGAAGGAGCATAAATCAGAAAAAGAGCGGGAGTTTCTAGGGAAGAAGCTATTCCAATTTTAAACATGGCAGCCAGAGAAAACTTAACTAAGGGGGTAACTGTGAAGGAAATCCTTTGAAAGGACTGGGGGTGGAATAGTTTGAAGAAGAAGAAAGAGCAAGTACAACTGCCCTGGAGTAGGAGAATGGCCTTGTGGGAAAATATTACAAATTATGGACCTAAGTAAAGGAATCAAGTATGACATCCGGGTTTTTGTCATGACTAAGTGAATACATTATTCTTTAATTTACTAGAAATGAGAAAAACTGAAGTAGGCAATTGTCACAGGTCAAGTCATTCTCCTTGACAAGTTAATTTTAAGATGATTTTAGACATCTCATACTATTCATACTTTCTGTGGTATTCTGGTTTCAAACATTATATAGTTAACAAAATATATTATCAATTCCAGTTGCTAAGGTTTATTTTAAT
>NW_012150752.1:168590-170859 GCF_000956105.1 Propithecus coquereli
TAAACAAACCACAGACACTCCAGAAAGCCTAAAGATGTCTCTTTAACAAGGAATAAAATATGTGCTCTATTCCATGAAAAAGGAAGGACAACTCAGAGAACAGAACCCAGAATCCAGTTGGGGAAGCTGAGAGTCATGAACAGTTATTCCCTGCATTGAAACCTAATCAAGGATAAAACAATATTTTCCCAGGTATTTCAAAACTGCTTTAGATTACTTACTACTTTGTGCTTCCTAATTATGGATGGGAAGTTTATAGCTATCATTATCTTGGGCCTGTGCCATCATTGTATGTTACATGGATGAGGTAGGAGCGGATGACAAAATCAAGAGAAACTATACCTAAGGGACTTTATTCAAATGCAGACTTGCTTTAGACCCTGGATTTGGAGCAGATACTATAATGAAATTATTATGACATTTTTAGGGATTCAGGAGGGGAAATAGTAAATGCATTGTTTTCATTTGGAAGGGATAAGAATAATTAAAAGCTTGAGGGTGGACTGTGGCAGACAGATTCTAGAGTGGCCCTCTATAATTCCTGCCTGCTGGTGTTTACACCTTTGTATTAATATAAACCAGTCTCCACCTCATCTCATCATCAGCTCTTAGGTGTAGGTGGGACCTGTGACTTGTCTCTAATGAATAAAATATGATAAAGTTAGTGAAATAGCACTCTTGTGGTTATGTTACATCACATAAGACTTCATATTCCTAGTTGACTGGTTCTAGAGGTTCTCTCTTAGCTTGCATGAAAGAAGTAGGCAACCCTGTTGGATGATCCAGTTGACAAGGATCTGAGAGCAGCTTCCAGCCAATAGCGAACAAGAAACCAAGACCTTCAATATTACAGAGAGAAGGAAATGAATTCTGCCAACAACCTGAGTGAACCTGGAAGTGGATAATTCTTTAGCTAAGCTTCTGGATAATACTGCATTCCAGCAGATATTTTAATTATAGCCTTGTGAGAGTCCCAGCAGAAGTTCTATCTAAACCTTGCCCAGACTCCTGAACCACAGAAACTGTGAGATAATAAATGTGTAGTGTTTAAGCTACCAACTTTGTGTAATTTGTTACACAGCAATGGACAACTAACAAAGGACCCAAAAAATTTGGTGACAATCAACTCCTGCTCATCAATCTATGACTTTGTCCAAGATATATATATTTATGGACCTATTGCTTCATAAAGAAAATCATCTATCTCATCAGTTTTTGTTATAAGAGATAGAATTTTAAGTGCTTAGCATAATTCATGTAGCTACTCATAGTAATGGTACTAACAGTAGTATTACTGATAAGTGCTGTAAGTGTAGCATTGAAGTGCTAATTGGGTTCAAGGTTGAGCTTTCTGATTCAGAATTATTTCAGTTAAAAAACATAGCCTTTCTATTCCATTTTCACCAGAGGTAAGGCTAATCACATGGGACAAAATGCCAATTTCTTCACCCTTTAAAAAATGGTAGATAAAATACAATAGTTTATGCTAATTAGTAAAAGCTAAGCAAGAACTGATTTAAGTTCCTGTGCAACAAAACCTAGTACATAGCTAACCTCAGAATGATAGCTGAAAATAGTCCTTGACTGTTTAGCTCCAGATATTTTTAATATACAGAAGTTCATAAACACAAAGTTTTCAGCATACTCTTTAACGAAAATTATCAATAAATTATAGAGTAATAAAAATGTTGAGAAGAGATTACTAAATTAGAAATGGAATTTGTATTTCCATTAACGTGTATGATATAGGTAATATGTAGATGTTAATGACTATGGCAGTATCTGAATATTTAGGTTTAAAACAAAACTTAGCTTCAGACTATTGAGTGAAGGCATAAAGGCTGAAAGAAGCAATTTGAAAATATCTGTGTGGTAGGTACTGATGATTGGCTTATTTTCATGTATGTTACTGTACATGAGACTGGAATGTTGAAAGACTGGGCTTCCCAAACTTCAGTATAATTCAGATCTTGCATGAGTCATAGCTTCTGCTGAGTAGTTGCGTGTGAAATAGGTTTTGAAGACAGACCTAGATATTTTTGGGTAAAGGCCATATATCTGGTGCTGTAAGAACTGCAGAAGCTGAACCATAACTGAATTTCAGAGTTTATTAGCCAGCTTTTTGGATGTTACGGTTGAGTCAACAGTTTGGTCGTGAAGACTGTAAAAAAAGTAGTGTATTTTTGGAGCTAGCATTTCTGGCAATGTTTCCTGATTACTTAGCTTTGAAATCTTGGACTACGCCACAGTCGTCCTGAAAGACCAAGTT
>NW_012150752.1:185059-191734 GCF_000956105.1 Propithecus coquereli
TTAAATCATCTTAGCATTATAGTGATGCATTTTACTTAGCTGTAGTTTCTGTTTTTGTTGTCTTTAAACTATGCTGGATTAGATTTCATATGTAATTTTTAATAAATCATTATTAACATGCTAGAAATAGCTAATAATATTAACAATACTTTAATAATTTATTTTGGAGTAATGATTTTCTTTTTTGTGTCACTGTTCCCAGGCTCAGAAAGTTTTCTTTCAGATATAAGAAGTTCAAAGAACACCTGGGAGATTCTTTGCAAAAAGAATATCACAAGGAATATAGGCATTAGACTAGCCAAAGTCAACATGAAGGAGAAAATCCTATGGGCAATGAGACAAAAGCATCAAGTAATTAGTACAGAAAACTCCATGAGACTAACAGGAGACTGCTCAGAATAAACCTTACAAGGCAGAAAGGATTGGGGTCCTATCTTTAGTCTTCTTAAATAGGATAACTGTCAGTCAAGGATTTGTATTCTGAAAAATAAAGTTTCATAAATGCAGGAGTAAGAAAGTCTTTCCCAGATAAGGAAATGCTAAAGGCATTTGTCACTACTATACCTGCCCTAAAAGAAATGCTTAAAGGCATTCTAAACATCAAAATAAAAGGTCAATAATCACCAGTACAAAAACACTCGGAAGTAAACGATACACAGCTCTTATAAAACAGTAACACAATGGAAAATATAAAGCAATTAGGTAACAATCAACATCATGATTGAACAGTATCTCACACACCAATATTAACCTTGAATATAAATGATCTAAAGCCCCATTTAGAAGATATAAACTGGTGGAATGAAAAAAAAAAATGAAAACGCAATCCAAATGTCTGCTGTCTTGAAGATACCCACTTGATTTGTAAAGATTCTTATAGACTCAAGGTAAAGGGGCAGAAAAAATATTCCATGTAAATGGAAACCGAAAGGAAGCAGGAGTAGTTATTTTTATATCAGATAAAAAAAAACTTTAAATCAACAACAGTAAAAAAAGAAAAAGAAGATCATTACATAATAATAAAGGGATCAATTCCACAAGAAGATATAACAATCATATACATATATATGTACCTAACGACAGAGCTCCCAAATCCATAAAACAAATTCTCCTAGATCTGAGAAAAGAAATAAATAGCAATAAAATAATAATGTGGCACTTCAGCACTCCACTGACAAGACTAGACAGATCATTGAGGCAGAAAATCAACAAAGAAACATAGAACTTAAACTGGGCTTGAGAACAAATGGACCTAACAAATATTTACAGAACATTCTACCCAAAAATTGCAGAATAGACATTCATCTCATCACACCTAGAACATTTCCCAAAATAGACCATATGCTAGGCCACAAAACAAGTCTCAATAAATTTTCAAAATTGAAATCATTTCAAGTATTTTCTCAGACAACAGTGGAATAAAAACAGAAAACAGTTCTGAGAGGAACTCTCAAAACTACACAAATACATGAAAATTAAACAATCTGCTGCTGAATTATCTTCAAGTCAATGATGAAATCAAGACGGAAATTAAAACTTTTTTTGAAATGAATGATAATAGTCACACAAATTATCAAAATCTCTGGGACACAGTGAAAGCAATGCTGAGAGAGAAGTTTATAGCACTGCATGCCCACATCAAAAAGACAGAAAGATTAAAAATTAACAACCTAACATCACACCTCAAGGAACTAGAAAACAAGAACAAATCAAACTCAAAGCCAACGGAAGTTAAAAAATAACAAAGATCAGAGCAGAACTAAATAAAATAGAAAACAAATGGAGGAAATGAATAAATTTCCAGAAACATACAGCTCCCAAGCGTGAATCAGAAAGAAACAGAAATCCTGAACAGACTAATAAGGAATAGCAAGATTGAATTAGTAAGAAAATATCCCCAATAGCAAAAAGCCCAGGACCAGAAAGAATCACAGGTAATTCTACCAGATATTCAGAAAATAACTTGTACCAGTCTTACTGACACTATTCCAAAAAGATTGAGATTGAGGAGATACTCCCTAACTCATTCTATAAAGCCAGTATCACCTTGATACCAAAACCAGAAAAGGACACAACAAAAATTTTAAAAACTACCAACCAATATCCCTCATGAACATAGATTCAAAATCCTCAAAAAATACTAGTAAATTGAATCCAACAGCACTTCAAAAAGATAATTCACAATAATCAATTGAGTTTCATCTGAGCCTTGCAAGTATGGTTCAACATAAGCAAATCAATAAATGTGATTTGCCACTTAAACAAAAAAACCACCTCATCATTTCAACAGATGTGGAAAAAGCATTAGATAAAATACAGCAGCCCTACATGATAAAAACTTTCAACAAATTAGGTATACAGGGAATGTATCTCAAAATAATAAAAGCTGTATATTATAAATCAACAGCCAACATCATCCTGAACAGGATAAAATAAAAATAAAATAAAGAAAAATAATAATAATAATAAAATAAAGAAATAAAAAAATAAAAATAAAGAGCTTAAAAATGGAAAAGAGGAATTCAAATTTTCTGTTTCCCAATTACATGAAATTATATCGAGAGAACCCTAAAGACTCCTCCAAAAATTTCCTAGATTTGATAAATGAATTCAGTAAAGACTCAGTTTACAAAATCGTTACATACAAATCAGTAGCATTTATATACACCAATAACAACCAAGAAGTCATTTTATCAAAAAGACACCTGTGCTCGAATGTTTACTGCAGCACAATTCGCAATTGCAAAGATGTGGAATCAACCCAAATACCCATCGATTCATGAGTGGATTAACAAAATGTAGTATATATATACCATGGAGTGCTACTGACCTATAAAAAAGAATGAATTAATGCCTTTTATAACAATTTGGGTGGAACTGGAGACCCTTATCCTAAGTGAAGTATCTAAAGAATGTTAGAACAAAACCACATATACTCACTATTAAATAGGAGCTAACTGATGAGCACACATGTATAGAGGAAAGTAAAACTTAACGAAAATCAAGCAGTGGGGTGGGGCAAGAAGGGTATGGGCGAAAACCTACCTAATGGGTACAGTGAACACTATCTGGGTGACAGGCACACTTATAACTCTGATCCAAGCATTATAAAAGTGATCCACATAACCAAAAGTATTTGTATCCCCGTCATACTTTGAAATTTTAAAAAATCCGTAAATTTTACTTTAACTTTTAAAACGATTTTCTTGTATACACTTTGATTAATGTGTACTTGTGGTCCCTTGAAATTTCTTTTGGACTATTTTTTAATATAGATGTCATTTTTAACTTCAGCCCTAAACATTAGTGTGTCTATATGAATAAATATATAAATATGTGTATCATATGCTATATACTATATATATCATAATATTTTTCCGATATGTTTCAATTTTGTGATTTTAATCTCTGTAAAATCAAAAATACTATAATAAAATTAAAATTGTAAGCTTAGGATTATTGTCACGGAGAAGAAAAAACATAATTGTAACAATAGAGATCATTTAACTTTCCTTCTAATACAGAATTCTCAAATTTAACTGACAGTCTACCTGTGTAGAGTTATAGCATATATCATGATTATTTCTAAGTTCTTAGAGAAGAATGCTGTTTCAAAAATACGCAAAAGAATTTATAACATGAAGAGTCAAAAAGAAAACCAAAACATTTATGTTAATAGCATGGCCTACGTGGTAATTCAGGTTTGGGTTCATATGTATTTATCCAAAATCAGACACTGCTAATTGTCTATCTCTTCTTCCTTTCTTCATATCTAATGGAACATAAATTTTGTTTATGATATAAATGTGCTAAGCTTAAAAATATTAACTGAATTGTCCTAAATCTTTTGGTATGAGTGGCTACATTAGTAATCATGACCGGTGATATATGAGGAGAGACTAATCTCTTCGGCTTCTACAGAAGATACTCTTCAGATGAAAAAGTCATGTACCTCTTGCACCTGGCCTTTACCCCCTTTACCCCCTTTTGGAAAACACACACAATGACTATGGTGATAAAAGCCACTTACTAAAGATAGGGCCTGGCTCATTGATTGTCTTCTACAGATCTATATTATCGAACAATAAACTCCTTGGTGGGTAAGAAAATAAACCCCTTACTAAACTACTCTAGGTATATTTCCCATTTAATCCAATCCAATAAAATGTTGGAAGAGTCCATAACCATTTTTAAAAAATTAAAATCTTTTATTATTTATCTCAGTGTTCTCCATATGTTGTTTTCTCTCTACCATGAAAATTTCCCCAAATAGTACCTCCACACTTTTCACAGCTAATTTTCTCTCTTGTACATTTTTTAAATGTTTCTTCTTCAGAGAGGCATTATGAAGAAGGCACTCTTTTTTTTTTAATTTTATGTATTCTCCATTCATTCCCTGTGGTATTGCTTCATAGTACTTATTAAAACAAAATACTCTTGGCTTTTCTGCTTAGTTATTATATGCCAATTTCTTTCATTGGAATGCTAACAGTCAGAACATCTGTCTTGTTACTTTTGCTTCCTTATTGTCTAATAGAGTTTGTATTACATAGTAAGTGTTCAACAAATGATTTTACAATAAATAAATGGATGAAAGCCATTTTAAGACTAAGAATATGTGTGTGTCTGTGTGTGTGTGTGTGTGTGTGTGTGTGTGTGTGTGTGTATTTTACCTAATAAGAGAGTCATATTTTCCTAATTTAATAGAAAATATTAGGTACAGATTTACGGTTCATGATGAAGGAAAGCTAGCAAAACCAGAATCATACAACTCCACCTTCCATTTAAATAGTGTTGAAAGCAGAACAACAGAAGCAAAGAACACTTCAGCTATTCATATTGTCCAATATTCTTCTAGATAACTGAAAAAAATTCCACTAATTATAATTCAGAGAGGCCATAGAGAAAACTGCTGGAACCATTTGGGAGAAATAGAAAGTAGGAGATCTATATAAGCTTTTACCTTTAGTACGCATCTTTAAAAAAATAAATAAATAAAAAGGAAACTATGCTAGCCTGAAGGTGAAATATAATACAACCTTTCTATTACATGGGAGTTTTCTAGCTCATAAACAGTTATGTTGCAGAACTAGACTATCCAATAAAGGACCCATTATGGTCATATTGTAACATTTTATGACAGAAGTGACCGATGTCTAGGACCTTACCAGAATGATGTGATTGGTGGTTAGAGGCGATAATCTAGAAAGTCGTGTGGCTATAAAGATTGTGTTGATGGGAAAAAATAGCTTGCATAATATTCTCATAAATAAATATCTTTTCTTAAATGACATGACTAGGCAGCAGGTAGCAGCTACCCAATGCTACCAAGAAGATGTGTCATGAATAAAATACAAAAGAAGATAAAAAAAACTGGATCAGAAATTGTATACAATAACCAGCACTTTAACTTTATATCTGAAATTGTGCTTCTGTCAACACCCATACTGACAGTATGGGAGAGAAGAAAAATAAATCTATGTATATTTTTTTTAAATGATGGTTTCCCAGGTTCTGGTAACCCTCTCATGTTACAAAGATAAGTAAACAGAAGAAAAACACCATGAATCCTTGAAAAAAGTTAGCAACATAAAAGATAAACATTACAGGAAAAGAAAATTTGAAAATTTATTTAGCCATTTTAGAAAATTTTAGAAATCATTTGCATTATCGTTTCATTAAATTTTTTTAAAAAATACATATATCATAAAAGAAGGGATGAAATAGGCAATGGCATGTGACCTAAGACTAAAAAGATCTGACAGGGGAAGCATAAATATATTGCTTAAGGTAAATCATCCCTCTGTAATGGATATACTCATCACTGGAAGATTTTTTTATGCTTGTGGTTTTCTTGTCCTAATTTATTTTCCCAACTAGCTCAATCCTTGAGAATATCCCTTGTGGTGGGCCATAACTCTTGAGTTAATATATATAGAAAACCTGCTAAAAGTTTGCATTTGCCTCCAAGGACCCTTTCACTTCCTTTGTCTTCCTATTAATTCAATTGTTTTTGTTTTATTTTTAATCAAGCAATCTTTAAATTATGTTAAATGTTTGAATTCAAAATGAAATCACATTATATTTTCCCTTTGATTGATACCTTTTTTTAGAATTATAGGTAAGAAATGCAGTGGTAATGGGAAAATTAAATGTCTTTTGCAATCCAGTTTATCCCTGCAAATATCATATTCTATATGTCAAAATAATTATGCATAGTTATTATAAAGAGAAAAATACACTAGAGAATGAAAAGTCTCTGCCATTAACTTGCTGTGTAACTTGCAAGTTAGTTAGTATCTCTGGTCTTCAGTGTTCCTGTTTATAAAATAATGACATAAAGTAGATTATCTTAATGGTCTATGCCATCATTATGATTTAGAATAAATTCGTCTCCCACTTATTAGTTTGCAGTTCCTGAAAATCCTTTTTTTATTTGAACTTCTTTGAATATACTAGATTATCACAAAATCAGTATATATAGATTTTTAGTAAAGAGGAATCCGAAAAATACTGGTGATTAAGTACCATAAACATACCCAACTTTCAGTAAATACATAGTATAGAACAGATGTACAAATTTATCTTTGAATAATCTTTTAAAATATCAAAATTTAAGTGGGTAATAATCACTATTCATTAAATCTTTAAATTGCAAAGTTAAGAGCAGTTATT
>NW_012150752.1:195393-196775 GCF_000956105.1 Propithecus coquereli
TATGACCGAGATGATATTCCACCACTAGCTCCAAATGGATTATAAAAATTTGAAAGTGCTTTGCCAGATTAGAAGAAATATTTATTACAAAATTAAAGAAGGACCAGAATCATAACATCAATATTATACAAATGTGCAAACATAAAAGGACATATGACCCCTTAATACATATTGTGTCCATTAAGATTAACCTTTTGCACAAAAGAAGTATGTTGCAGAATATTAGGCTTGACCCTATTTTTCAGAAAAGATGCACAAATGCCATTCAATTGTTTAAGCAATGGGAAAAAAATGAGTCATGATATATTTGTCTCTCATTTCTTACCCCAAAGACTTACAGGTAAGTATAAAATTTTAATTAATACATTTGTTAAGATATTCTTTTCTTTTGAATATAGTTATAACTGTCGCCGTATAAAATGTGACAACCACAGTCATAACAAATAATCAGAAGACAAATGAAGCAAATTCAATTTGGGAAACAAATTTAGTTATTTCAATCACTCTCCACTTGTCACAACTGGCAATACTTTACCAGAAAATACATTATCACTATACTGCACTAGAGTAATTAATGGCAGTGAAAATCCAAATAAGCCAAATGCTATGAATGGATTTTTCATACAAAGATAGAAAGCTAGCTTTAAAATTTCTAAAGAAGAAATGAGTCAGGACTTGTGAATTTTATAGTAATAATTATTTTACTGAGTTTTAAAAATGTCTGTGTCAAAAGTTCAGACATGTACTCTGTAATTTTAAATGGAATTCCCTCTTAAGAGTAAGATCTGCTATTTGGGTGCAAAACAATAATATTGGGATATCAGAATAAGTAATTATCTGTTCAAGAGCTTTAGAAATGCCTTCCAGCTGTTCTGTCAGCCTGTAGTAAAGGCCGTAAGGGAGAAGTCTAAAATCTAAATCCTGTTCTTCCATTGTTTAAGGGTTACTTTTGTCAAGGTTATATCTTTGTAGAATTTTTTGTTTTACCATAATATTCTTCCTAAGATCTGTGTAGATGAAATTTTACCAACATCTTTTCCCCCAAGACTTTTGAAACAGCATTTCCCTTGCAACAGTAAGAAAAGAATCACACAGATTGCTTAGGGAAAGGGTTCCCTGCTACCTCTGTTTTGAGAGAGAGAGAGAGAGAGAGAGAGAGAGAGAGAGAGAGAGAGAGGAAAAAAACCTCTCTGGAGTCAAGATGATGGAAAGAATTAGTGGAAATCACAATTATATAAACATTAACTGGGAGATGTATTTGTTTTCACCAGTGAAAAATGACTACCCTCATTCTTGTATGAATTATGAAATAAAATCAAGTATTCTAATACTCTTAAGAAAGTAGCGATATCATTCTTGTATGAATTATGAAATAAAATCAA
>NW_012150752.1:196825-202202 GCF_000956105.1 Propithecus coquereli
AAAAAAAAAAAAAAAAAAACATTTGTAAATAACTAGTAGAAAACAATTAAACAGGTATAAATAGGAATACAAAGCTAAAAAATAAGATCGGGGATAATCAAATACGGAAGGAGTAGAAGATTTTCAATAATGTTAAGAAAAGTATGCATAACTTTAGCTCCTTTCAAAGCTAGATAAAGAACAAGGAATAAATAGGTGTTTATTTTACCTAACTGGAATTTTAAAAATTACAGAAATTACAAATCTATATTCCATCATGTGAAAAAATGAAGAGAAGATATTGCCAGGTTGGAATCAAAATTCAAGTATCATGAAAACTTAGTAAAAAAATACCTGGCCACTTTTATTAACTAGAGGTTTCAGGTTACAATTGTTTACAAATCATTATACTATTAACAAAAAGACTTACACAGTTGGTGATTTCAGATAAATAGCATAATAACATATGAACACAATCTATCATAAAATAAAAGGATCATAAAATATTTTACTTTTCCCTAAATGCATGCCGTGTAACTGGTGTCCTGCATTAGTGTTATTTTGGTAACGAAATTAAATTCTCCTAAACATTAAGAATGTATGAAACGTCAGGATCTCAGCTGAGCTAGAGGAGAGAGCGAGCTGTGCTGTCAAGGCTTGGAGTAGCCAATTAAAGCAAGTGAACAATGAAAGAGTTAATCTTTTAATCATTTACTATGATGGTATGAACAATAGACTGGAACAGGAGAAGATGCCAGCTCCCCCTGTTTTATATTTCCCATGTAGTGGTGTACTAGTCCAGCATCAGGAGGATCGTGCAGACATCAGGGTAATCACACTGTTCAGAAAGCCCCAAAAGGATCCAGAATTTTAATATGAGGAGGGGGAGAAGCTAAAGGGAGGCCAAGAGAGAAGGGTTAAAAGTGGAAAATTACTGGATACTAAGTCAGAGTGGGGGGAACATGTCTTCAAAGTTCCCCCGTCCTGCTCCCCCATAAAGAGATATTGGTGTAGATGCCTGAAGAAGCCTTCTGTCCAAGACCCCAGATAAAGAGACCTAGGAGTGAATGCCTGTTGAAGTCTGTCAGATAAAACCTTTGTGACTGCCTATGGTCAGGCCTGAAAAATCACATGTAAGTTTTTAATCAGAAGCTAGAGTCCTCATTAAGCACAGATTTGAACTGCTAACCAATGACTGACAAAGAGCATTCTAGTCAGAAAACAACGTTCCAAGTTTTCATTCTGATAAAAAGGCAAAAAAGAATCAAGAGATTGTGACAAGTAAATATTTAACTATGATATTTTTAGAGAAATTTTAAGAACAATGATATTCCAAAGATAAAAGCCAGGGAATATATTAATAATAAATGACTTTCTTCATTCTGTCTACGTCTTTGAACAGGACCCAAGAAAATAAGTAATAAATGTGACACTTCCCTAATGTGAAGAATCAGTGTACCATCGTATAATGCCTCAGTTCAAAACAAGGTAGGGAGGCTACTCTGGTATTAACCTTTAACTCTCCCAACAACTCTGATAAATATTGGTCACCGATCTTCAATACCTCCTCCAGATGACTAACCATGACATCAAATTGAGTTGCATCCCTAACACTGTGAGACACTCTCCATGAATAACCTCCAATCAAAGGGAGGGAGAAAGGAATGTTTGGATGTATTTCCAATTTAACTGTTGTGTGCCAACAAATGAACCCCTATTTTAAGCTCTGGTGCCATCAATGTTTAGGTTAAACAACAGCACTCAGAATACAAAGAACATTAAGAAATTTTGGCGAGTGTTGAAAACTGTCAGTTTTCACATGAGACTTGGGCCACGTCAAGGATTACGCTGTAAAAGAAGATATTCTTTATTTAAAAAGCAGGGATAGGAAAATAGGTAGCTATCAAATGTATGAAACATTTGGACTGATGTGGTTATTTATTTTTTTAAAAACATCCTTATTGGTAAACACTGAAAAGAACAAAAAGAAATAATGAAATAGATTACAACAATATAAATCATAAATTCTTATATACAGCTGCCAAATACCATGAAATATGAAGCATCTTAAGGGTCACGAAGCTGATATACAACTCCTTGGATAAAAATCCTATAAATGTTAATTCTCATTAGTCTTAGCAATAGTAACACGGCCAGGTTAAAATAATCACTCTACTTAAGATAGAGAATGAATTCAGGATGTGCAAACATTGACCAAAGGAATGGTTGAACTCAGAGTGCAATGGTGCTGATTTGAATTAGAATAGTAGCCATGGAGAGGGGAAGGTGGATGAATTTGGGGACAATGTAGGAGTCAAAATGACACTATAATTTATGGAATGTAGAGAATGAGGAATAAAATGGGGCCAACAAGAGTATGCAACTTTCTGGCATAGTGAAATGAAAGGTAGTAACATTCCTTGGAATATGCCATCTTATTTCAACAGCTGAATGTTGACATTGTATAGGAGGTGGAGGCAATAAGTTTCCTTTGGAAAATATGGGCTTTGTGTCATCTATGGTATATCCAAGTGGAAATATCAAATTAGTGTTGACTTCAGCAGTGTGAAAGATGACCAGGTATCATCACTATAGTAAACAGGAAAAACCAGAGGAAGCACACACGAGGAAAGTGAGGGTGAATAATAGAGGAGGCATGCAATCCATCAAAAAGCACAAAATGTTTTAGCCAAGAAGGAGTTAGACCTCATTCCCACCCAGAAACTCATTCAGGTATACGGAGATTATGGAATCAATGTGAGGGGAAGCAAACAATCCAGAAGAGAAGTACATGATTCTGTGTACTTCTTTAGCTTCTATGGGAAAAATAATATCTCAGTGAGTGTCTGAACCCTGCCTGAAAGAAGAAAAAATAGCTAGATATGTCAGTGCTGACTCTTAGTATGAAAATATTCAAAAATTGTAGAGGAGCATTTGATAGTGTTCTCAGAAATAGTTGACTTAAAATACTAAGTATGGCTTTGGCAAAATCTTGACGGAGAGGAAGGCCGAGAATCTTATGGTCTTTTACTTATTTAAATATGACCGAGATGATATTCCACCACTAGCTCCAAATGGATTATAAAAATTTGAAAGTGCTTTGCCAGATTAGAAGAAATATTTATTACAAAATTAAAGAAGGACCAGAATCATAACATCAATATTATACAAATGTGCAAACATAAAAGGACATATGACCCCTTAATACATATTGTGTCCATTAAGATTAACCTTTTGCACAAAAGAAGTATGTTGCAGAATATTAGGCTTGACCCTATTTTTCAGAAAAGATGCACAAATGCCATTCAATTGTTTAAGCAATGGGAAAAAAATGAGTCATGATATATTTGTCTCTCATTTCTTACCCCAAAGACTTACAGGTAAGTATAAAATTTTAATTAATACATTTGTTAAGATATTCTTTTCTTTTGAATATAGTTATAACTGTCGCCGTATAAAATGTGACAACCACAGTCATAACAAATAATCAGAAGACAAATGAAGCAAATTCAATTTGGGAAACAAATTTAGTTATTTCAATCACTCTCCACTTGTCACAACTGGCAATACTTTACCAGAAAATACATTATCACTATACTGCACTAGAGTAATTAATGGCAGTGAAAATCCAAATAAGCCAAATGCTATGAATGGATTTTTCATACAAAGATAGAAAGCTAGCTTTAAAATTTCTAAAGAAGAAATGAGTCAGGACTTGTGAATTTTATAGTAATAATTATTTTACTGAGTTTTAAAAATGTCTGTGTCAAAAGTTCAGACATGTACTCTGTAATTTTAAATGGAATTCCCTCTTAAGAGTAAGATCTGCTATTTGGGTGCAAAACAATAATATTGGGATATCAGAATAAGTAATTATCTGTTCAAGAGCTTTAGAAATGCCTTCCAGCTGTTCTGTCAGCCTGTAGTAAAGGCCGTAAGGGAGAAGTCTAAAATCTAAATCCTGTTCTTCCATTGTTTAAGGGTTACTTTTGTCAAGGTTATATCTTTGTAGAATTTTTTGTTTTACCATAATATTCTTCCTAAGATCTGTGTAGATGAAATTTTACCAACATCTTTTCCCCCAAGACTTTTGAAACAGCATTTCCCTTGCAACAGTAAGAAAAGAATCACACAGATTGCTTAGGGAAAGGGTTCCCTGCTACCTCTGTTTTGAGAGAGAGAGAGAGAGAGAGAGAGAGAGAGAGGAAAAAAACCTCTCTGGAGTCAAGATGATGGAAAGAATTAGTGGAAATCACAATTATATAAACATTAACTGGGAGATGTATTTGTTTTCACCAGTGAAAAATGACTACCCTCATTCTTGTATGAATTATGAAATAAAATCAAGTATTCTAATACTCTTAAGAAAGTAGCGATAAAGTGATAAAATGGTAAAGAAAGTAGTGATAAAGTGATACAGACTGTTAGGTTACACAGTTAAAAATCTAAGTGTAAAGATGCCTCATTTTGTATATAGATTTGATGTTATATAGAGGCCCATTTTCAGATAGAATTTGAAATCTTTTTATGTGGTGCATAAATTTATTGAGATCTTGTTTTATTTGGTAAGATGTCAAGCCAAAACCTTCACTCCATTCCTTACTATGTGGCTTTGGTCCTTTCTCTTAACTCCACTGAACCTTAGTTTTCTCATTGGCAAATTAAGATTAATAATACTATCCTAGCTATTTCCTAGAGGTGTTACAAAGGTAATATAACATATTGAAAATGTGAAATATGTTTGGTGACTATTACCCTGCAATGTAAACTATAAAATACTTTAAGAATATCTTGCACTTTGAACTAGGTTATTCCCATTGTTAAACTACTTTCATAGCAACGTAATGTTTGAATCATTCTGCTTATTGCAATTTTCATTTAACACTTGATCTTGGAATTCTGTCTGCTGCAGTTCATAAAGATTCTATTTCATTATTTTTAACTGTTGAAGAATATGGAGAAAATACGATGTATTTAAACAATTCTCTATTTTACCATTACAAACAATGCTGAAATAAACATCTCATTCCTGAGTGATGAATAATGATCACTTTTGAAGTTAATAAATTATCTAAATCACAATATAATGTGACCATACCAATTTAGAGAACCTCAGTGTATGACTATCTATTTTATACACTTTTACCAAAAACTTAAATTATCAAAATTTCAAATTTGTAATACTTTCATGTGTAATGATGGCCTCATTTAAAAATATTTGATAGCTGTACAAAATTCCTGTAGAAAATCACACAAATTATAGAATTGAATGAATTATTACAAGGTAAACAAATCCACATTAGCAAATAAAATACTACCAGCAACTCACCAAGTCCTCAACAAATGGTATCCTCCAAACACCACTCTTTCCATTCCCCACATTAAATTCTATTGTAAC
>NW_012150752.1:213672-215119 GCF_000956105.1 Propithecus coquereli
ATTGATTGATTCTTTTACTGTAAAAAAAGTCTCAGTAGTCTTTAAATTATCAGTTTTGTTGAATGACACCTATCGTAGAAAACTAACCAAATGCTAAAATAATTGAAAGTGTTTTCAATCAGAAAAATAATGAATTTATGAAGTTTTGATAGTAAACTACGAAAATGGGGAACATATTACAGAGTGGCAAACATTTTTACATATGTAACAGCCTTCTGCTGATAAAAGTCTATCTAGACAGAGTTTTTACTTTATTTTATTTTTAAAGGTAGGGTCTTGCTCTGCTGCCAAGTCAGGAGTGCAGTGGCATGACCACAGCTCACTGTAGCCTAGAACTCATGGGCTCAGGTGACCCTCCTACCTCAGCATCCCAAGTAGCTAGGACTATAATATAGACCACCATGCCCAGCTCATATACTTTTAATTGTCATAAAAAAACTAATTGTACAACTTCAATAGTTCATAATATGATTGTTCTAAAGCAAAAGATTGAGATGAAAAATGCATAAAATGTAAAAAAAAACAAAATAATCTTTAAATGCAACAGCGTTTAGCAACATTATGAAAAAGCTTTTAAAAAATATATACCAACTACTTGTTCTAAACAAGAAAGAAATATGTTAATCATAAAATAGTTAAATTGCAATAAGCACAAATCATCATTCTCTACAGCCCATTTCTAAAATATATCTATCATACATCAAGATCAATGAGGCAGACTGTCTGCAACTAACACATAACTGTGTGAATTCAGAATTTGCACCACATGTGCAAAGGATTTAAAGATAATTCGGTGATTTCTAACAAGGTTTTCTGTAAAAAAAGAAAAAAGTTGGCCAGCTGTGCTGTGTTTGATAATTTATCACAACAAATATAAGCATACTAAACACATAAGTAGGCAAACAGGAAATTTAATTACATTGTGAATATAAGTTAATTACCACCATATATCAGAATCCATATGTTGTAAAACTTAGAATTAGGAATGTTTTAGACCATTTTTCCTTCTTTTCTATTTTATGTAAGTGCTCATTCTGGAAAATAACTTCTTAAAGAGAATTTATAAGGACCTGCTGTTTACTCTTCTTCTGTGTAAGAAAATATCTATTGAATCTACCCTTCCCCTAGCATTCCTGTACTAAAAAAACATTTTGTTAATATTTCACCTGCCTATCCCATTCCTTCCCCAAGAACAGGTCCTGGCAGTTCTTAAAAGTACCCTCTGAATCTTTCTCCTTTGCTCCATTTCTATTGATTCTTTGATATAAGTCACCATAAACTATTACCCGAATTTCTAATGAAGTTTAGCAAATTTGTTCCTCTATAATCCATTTTCCATATAGTATCCAAAATGGATTTTTAATAAAGGGGAATTGAGATATAATACACTATGGTGCACAAATATTAAGGGTAAAACCACCATACTGATAAATATATAGAATATCCA
>NW_012150752.1:227659-228117 GCF_000956105.1 Propithecus coquereli
CCTAAAGATTCTGGGTAAAAAATTACCAAATCAGATTTGTCACATAAGTGTTATTTTTCTGCAACTCCTAAAGTTCAAGAAAGAGCATATTCAGGCCATAGCTGGTTAAAGTGAATGCATTAGAAAATAGTTGCTCAAAGTAGTTGCACTATTGATAGGTATAAAAGTTAATTGCTAAGGCTAAAAAGTTAACAATATGAACTTTTACAAAATTAAAAGCCAAATGTATATAGCAGGGACAAAGCCTTAATACCATATTATTGAAAGACTACATTAAAATAAGACATGATTAATTTATTCAATGTACTCTTTAAGAAGAAAGTAAGTTATACACTGTGTGTGTGTGTTGGTGGTAGCTTTGGATAAATATGCTTAATTTGAATATCCCATTTTATATCAGAAATAGCGTGACTAGTTAATTTAACTTTCAAAATGGCACTTTTATGAAAATGAAAGAA
>NW_012150752.1:230337-231991 GCF_000956105.1 Propithecus coquereli
GGTTGTGGGTGAGAGTGGGGCTGTTGCAGTCAACATTGTCCACTGAATACACTTGCTGTCTTCCTTTCTTATTAAGAGAGTCTAATTTTTCCTTTGAGAGTGACAGTTGGCAGCAATGGACATTTAAAATATTTAGCACCCCAAAATGTCTTCACACCAAGGGTGTATATAGGAGCTCGCTCAGGATGGACTTCTGGGAGTTCTGCTGAATATGATTTCTGGAAAATCTCTTACGTTTTTATAAAAGAGACAAACTCAACTGGCTTGTCTATTTTGCCTATTTTTTTCTTCATTCCAAGAGTGAGATACGATTCACGGAGGCACCACCTTCCAAACTTGAGAATAATGATCATCAATTAATAATGAGGAGTAAGTGGAGGAATTTAAAAGCAGGATCTTTGTTGACTTTCTCAAGCAGTAGTACAAGCCCAGTACTATTACCCTCAGGACATTTTGTTAACTGAGTAAAACAAAACTTATATTTTGCTAAGATCAAGTATCTGTTACAAGCTGTTTGAACCCATTCTTAATGAACCCAGGAAACCAATGAGGATATTCCAAAAAAGGAAACAGCATGAAAAATCTATCATGGGAATTAGAGTTACATGACATGTCTGTGAACAGGGAAATCTTTGAGTAAATGATATGTGGACAGAAAATACGTAAAATCACATTGTAAAAGGTTTTGAGATTGCAACTAAATCCTGAAATTTCATAGATTTGTAGTTTATTCTATAGGCCATTGGAGCCCTGGGATGGCATGATCAGAGCTGTGTTACAGGAAGGTGACTTCTGCAGAATTTTCAAGGAGAGTTTTTTGTTGGGAAAGACTGCCAAAGTGAGATTAGACTGAGATACCAAGAGCTGTCACTTGGGTGTTGGCCATGTGGGCATAATGAATGGAATAGCTTGGCAACAGGTTGGAAAGTGAGAAGGGTGGGCTGGGGAGAAAGAAATACTGAAGCATCAAAAACAACACTGTGAGTACCATTTTGTTATGAACAGAAATAGGAATCACAAGGTAAAACAAGTTTAGAAATTAAGATTAGCTGTTTTTGGAATGTTTACATTAATGGGGCATAAACTATGTTTTGTAATGTAACATAATAATGAACAAGAATCTATTTGATTAATAAAAACAAATGACAGCCAAGGCATAAATGGCAAGAAAAGGACATGGATGTGGTCATTGGGTAAGTCTGTTCATCATGGATAGATATTTACAATATTTCAGAGGAGTAGATGCAGCAGTAGATGAAGTCATTGAAAGGCAGAATCAGATTTTAGTAAGGATAAAATAAGGCAAATCCATTAGTAAGATACTATTTTTATCATAAACTTGAAACACATTGTTTTAAGTTGTTCACACTTTCAAGTGCAGCTTTCTTCTAATAATTATTTCCAGTGTAAAAAAGTTTAAATAACTGTTTAATAAAGCAATTAATCCTGCCAAGATTTCATAGCAGATGTACTTATATTGGTCCAACTCTAGTTGTCAAAAGAATGCTGAGACTCAAACAGACTGAATTCAAGAAAAGAAGTATCAGTCCTTCATATCTGAATCTACTTAGAAATGAAAACATTTTATTCCATGCTTTTTACAGCTTTCTAGAAAAGAGTTTTAATAAGGCCTTCAAAGGTTAATGTGGGAACA
>NW_012150752.1:234061-234970 GCF_000956105.1 Propithecus coquereli
CAATATAGAATATTGGTACCAAGAGTAGATAAATGTATTGATTTTAATATGTTTCCATATCAACCTCCAAAAGATCAGTTATATTTTTCATTTGCTATCGCACTAAAATTACGTCATGTAGATGCTCTGCTCACGTATCTTGTACCTCAGCCTGAACGTCTGGAATGGATGAGATGGCCAACTTCTTTCCCCAGGGGGATCACATCCTCCAGGAAGAGAAACCAGGTTTGTTCACGAAGGGGCAGTGTTCCAAGAGTTGAAGCCTTATTAAGACTACATTATGCTTGCTGATTTCCCATGGGCCAAAGTAAGTCATATGACCAAACCCAAAGTAACCTGGGAGGCATCTACACAAAGGCACGGACACCAGAAGACATTATTTATTGTGAGCCATACATCTATTAATAACAATTTTATACAAGAATAACGAATGACACCCAAATCTCAGTAGCTTAGAACAAAGAGGGTTTATCCTCATTCACACTGCATACCCAGTATGGTATGGCTATGGCTCTACTCCATGATAGCATCACTTTAGGAGTCTAGCTGACAGAGCAGCCCCAATCTCAAATCCCACTCCTATTTCTAGGACAGCAAGTCACTTGCCATACCTGTTTAACAGGAAAAGGATGTATTATTCTCCCTTGCAGAGGGGGACTTCAAATACGTTAGTACAGTAACAATGTGTAACATAGTTCATATTCTCACTAATACTTCATAAAGTCCAACTTAATAATGTTTATCTATCTAGACGCAAGAAAATGGTTTTACACTATGATAATATTTTGCATTAACGTGATGACAAATATAAGAATCTTTTTGTAGATTGATTTGCCATTTATGTTTGTTTGCTGTTTAATGCCAATTTATGCATTTTTCTAACTTTATTATATTTTACATTTTTTGCTC
>NW_012150752.1:235056-235926 GCF_000956105.1 Propithecus coquereli
CCTTGGTAACACACATTTAATTCAGTTTGTAAATTTTGGGATTCTTGCCAATGCTGAGAACAATTAGGTTACTTAAACTAAGTGATAGTTTTCTAATTAATTCAATTAAATACTCATTTAAGTGCATTTGGCTTGGAGCAGGATAATGCTAAAAATCTATAGCTGGACTTGTAATCTGGCTGCGTGCCTAGAAACACTGAACTGTGATATTAAGTAGTCACATGAGTAACTGGGAACAAACAGTAAGAAAAATTAAGCCATTTTTTCTAAGACCAAAAACCTTACACACTGGGTGGAAGAGTGTTATAAATTTTTCTCTTTAATTTGCAGTCATTTAAAAGTGTAATAGATCTGTGAATACTAAGACATGAGAATCAACATTTGGAACTGTTCTCGTAGAACAGAATTTGTTGTAGATCAGGTTCCCCGGGAGTCAAACCTGGAGTCAGAGATTTGCACACAGGGGTTTGTGAAGGATAGTGTTGAGGATGACAGCTGTGAGGAAACTAAGGCAGCATGGTTGGGCAGAAGGAGCTCTGGACCAGACATGGCCCTCCAAAGCTGTCCTGTACTGAAGCTATGAGTCTAGACATTTATATCTCTACACCGACCAGTCATTGGTACAGCCTATTTGGCCCAGAGTTATTTCCTGGAGATTGACTCAGCTGGGCACTAGCAGCAGCCGAGATTTCCAGAAGCTGGGGGAATGACTGCTTCAGTTTTGAAAAGGATGCATAGGTGGGAATCTAGGATGTATGTGGCCTCTGAATATTAGTTTTTAAAAGCCTATGGAAGATGCTGAGCATAGTGATACTATTAACAGTTATTTATAATTTAAACTAAAAGTCACTTTATCAAAGTTTCAAATTT
>NW_012150752.1:239039-240812 GCF_000956105.1 Propithecus coquereli
GCTCAGGCTGGTTTCGAACTCCTGAGCTCAAACAATCCGCCCGCCTCGGCCTCCCAGAGAGCTAGGATTACAGGCGTGAGCCACCGCACCCGGCCCAGATGCCTTATTTTTAATAATCATATTGTTATGGATATTTTGAAACTATGACAGTTGAGAAAATAGAGTATCATCAGAGAATTTACATGAAAACTTTGAATCTTAAATTAAAATTCAAATATTAGTATAAATTTCTGTATGCTTGTGTTTTTTCTAAAACATACATTGTTTCTCAGTCTTTCCAGTTTCCTAGAAAAATTATTAAGCAGAACTTCTAGCTCCTAGACTACAACCTCTAAATATCGTTTCAAAACAAAAAACAGAGATCTCTTAAGGAATGGTTTAATCCA
The DNA here is from genome assembly GCF_000956105.1 of Propithecus coquereli. NCBI lineage: Eukaryota > Metazoa > Chordata > Mammalia > Primates > Indriidae > Propithecus > Propithecus coquereli. Next base: position 239,426 of record NW_012150752.1, read on the forward strand.
TACATGGAGTTGAAATGTTCCCCATGGAGATTTTCTCGAGCTAGAAAGCAAAAATAAACTATTAAATTTACAAAATTCCATGTCCAAAGATCATGGAAGAGACCACCCAAAGGCTCTGGTCCTGGCCCAAGTTGAGACTGTCAGAACATAAGAAAGACTACAATTAATTTTATGAAATTCACGAGTTCATAATGGTATTAATGGATACTGTATTAGAAGTTATTAGGGCAGCAATGCATTACTCTTAAAATTGGTAACATAAGAATAGAATCAAGCATCTATTTATCCTATATGCCTTTACTGATTTTATTTCAGTATACTCAGATTGTTAAGGAGGGAATTATTTTTAGAGAAGAATTTTATCTAATAAATTCAGAAGGAAAATGGAATTGTATTATCATTTTGCAACCTATAATGAGATAATGAATCTAAATCATGATCAAAATTATACTAAATAATTAGGTGAAACTTTGGTGAGGAATTTTATGATGACATGATCAAACTGACATCACTCTATCCAGTGGTTAATGTTTACATTAATAAAAGTGGAATAACCAGATATTCCATGCTTCATAATTATTAATAACTCAATAAGAATTACAAAGAACCATTATTATTCTTGGTTCCTAAAAGTTGAATATAAACACTAATCAAACTTTTAGTTCTAATTACTGTTTTACAGAAAATATGGTAAATAGAAAAACAAAGTCACCACAAAAAGGCAATGTGCCACATACCATGTGTATAAATCTATAAGACAAATAACTTGATCTTTTCAATTAGCAAATACCAAAAAATAAAAGCATCTCTAAAAGAGTTTTTTTTTTGTAGCTTTTTGTAATATGTTTAAATAGTCACTGTGAAAGTCTTCACTGCTTCAACCATCTTATCTAACAAATCCATGCATTATCAAAAACGATCTAATGTTTACATGCTAAACCCACATATATTTTTAGTAACCATAGTCATAAATAAAAACATAGGTGGGGAAGATTAAAAGATAAAACTACATAGTTTATTTTTATTGAGACAATTTCTAAACTTCCATAAAGTATTCTTGCTTACGGATCAGCTACTACAAACTTACATTCATAAATCTTCAAGAAAGAACTGATTATATAATTTGTTGGATTGCCAACTTTAAAATCATCAGAAAAATAAGAAAAGATGCTGCTTACTGGAAGTAAATAAAGAAAAACAGAAAATAGAAGTTGTTCTTTATTTGCTGATCTGTCTTTAAATGGATATTAGTAGGCAAAAATCAAATTCTACTTAATCTAACTTTAGTATACATAGATTTATAACATTTTCCAAAAGAAATTTTTTTAAAGACTTGTATAGTCTAATCAGCATATATGTATAATTAGTAGTAGTATCATTATATACA
>NW_012150752.1:242567-244738 GCF_000956105.1 Propithecus coquereli
AAACGTATTTGTAATGTAAACAATAAGCTAAGTATCCTTATACATTGAAAACAAAAAGACACAATTATCAAAAAACAATGGTGAATTGATATGAATAGGGAATTCACCAAAAAAGAAATCCAAAAATTGTTAAACTTATTAACATTCGGATAAAGGAAAATAATAATGAGTTCATATTTTATATGTATCATTTTATATGTATCATAATCTAGTGCTGGGATATGTATCCTATAGAAATGAAATATCATTCTAAAATGATATATGTATCAAAAATTTTATTACAAGCAATATTTTTAGTATACAAAAATGGAAATAACATAAATAGCTATCGTTTGAAGGATAACTGAATAAATTGTGGTATATCTCTACTATAAAATATCATGCAGCCATTAAAAACAAGTTACATATATAATAGTTGACACAGAAGAATTTCCATAAAGTATTGTTCACGTAAAATAGCAGAAAGTGATTTCACTTTAAAACATTATCTGACAGAAAAGAACTTATGTATTGCTTTATGTAATTAAAATAGTTCAAATAAACTTGTAGAAGTGTCATACTAGATTGTTCATATGAGATTTGGTGATATATTGGTTGGATGAATGGATAAAAGTTACCAAAATCAAAAGAAAAAAGAAACACAAGACTACAAAAAATCAGCACGTTTTGTATTTGCATTTATATAAAATATGCATATTTACAAAGCAGTTTATACAGCAGATGGCTTTGAGATAATTCATTTTAAACATTTGCTGATACTCCTTTGAATAAGAGAGTGTAAAACATTTAGCCCTTCAAATTCCCAGTACATTTGAAGAATAAGCCAAAATATTATTTTTGATAACCAAAGGGACAGTGAATGTAGATGAAATCCAAACTTGACTGCATGGCTGGACTAACCATGGTGGAATACATTCCCACAGTATCTACAAATATACCCACACTTCTGTAAGGAATCTCTGGGCACCATTTATGTGATCCCTAGGCTAATTACAAAGCTATAAACTATTGAGGGCCTAGTTATCATGAGGCCAGGATCCCAATCTGAGGCAGAATAAAAATAAAGAGTAAAACACAAGAGGGTCAGGAGAAGAAAGAAGAGGAGGCACATGGAAACATACCTTTAGGTCACCCGCACCCAATGTATTTTAATAAATGTGGCCTTTCGATCATTGTTTCTGCTTGCCTTTCTGCTCAAGTGTCCTTTATTTAAATTTTAATTGACAAATAACAATCATATGTATTTGTGGGATACAATGTGCTGTTTTGATGTATGTATACATTGTGGAATGATTAAATCAAGCTAATTAACACAGCCATCGCTTCAGCTCCTTATAATTTGTCTTAAGAACATTTAAAATCTACTCTTCTAGCAATTTTGAAATATATATTTAATAACACATTGTTATTAACTATGGTCAGCATGCTTTGCAATAGATCACTAAAAATTATTCCTCTTAACTAAAACTTTGTACCCTTTACGAACATCTATCTCCCCTTTCCTCTTGCACTCCCACCCACCTGCCTGGCCTCTGGGAACTTGCCTTTTAAAGGACTGAACTATTTTTCTGATAAGGAAGCCCAATTGAAACCCAATCTCAGTTGCAGTATATCAGGCTACAATGTTTTGGTTGGACTGGGATATGATACAATGACTTTATTTTGAAGAATGACCTTAGATTTTATATATAATTAGAAAAGGGAGGGAGATGAAAGAGAAGGAAGAGGAGGAGAAAGAAAATTAAAAGCAAGAAATTCACTTATTGTGGTATCTAAGACCAGAGTTCTGGAAAATTAGAAAGTGAAACCATGCTGTTATCTCCAGAGAATAGACACAGTTGGCACCAGTTTCTTTGCTAAATAACCAAGCCCAGAGACTGGTTTATAATTCTTTTTTAGTAAAAAAAACCCACATGTCATAAGAATAGGATTAGGAATTAAACCACTCTTCCTGCTAAATTTAAACAAATGCAGTTAAACAAGATATATCTAATGTTTTTTACTGGATTAAAGGAGGTTTTAATAATATATGGGGATGAGTTTGAGGTAGCTAAGTATTGGAATTCTAGTTAGACTGGAAAGTATAACAGGAAGACAAGCACACTAAGGAGCCCTTCAAAGATGATGCAAAGATTTAAATGCTGTTTCAATATCATTTTATATAAGATTTA
>NW_012150752.1:248520-249960 GCF_000956105.1 Propithecus coquereli
AACAGGCTCTGGTGTTGCTAAAGACGAAGGTGGAGAAGTAAGCAAGTTTATTTTTTAATTAAGAGTTTTCAAGAATTTGAAATTGACAATATGAAAGTTCTGGAGGGTTATAACATGAAGATAGTTGCATTCTAGAAATTCACTCTCTCAATGTGGAGCAAAAGTTAGAACGAATCACAGAGGGATATGGAAATATGTTGTCATAGACCAGGTGAGACGTACTCATGCATTGAGCCAGAATAGAAGACATGGCAGTCCAGAGAGTTGGAAGTTTTTAAGAGATATATAAAAGGTATTATTTGTAGGATCAGTTGTATGTGGAGTTTGACTAAGAGGTAAGCTTCTCACTTTGGAAATAAAGAACAAATGGAAAGTTGCTTACAATTAGTAAGTACTATGACAAAAAATAATGATAATAATAACTACTAACCAGGATACAAGAATGTTTTAGCCACTGTGTTACTTAATTTATCTACTTATGCAACACTAAGCAATTGAGGCAATAAAAAATAATGCTTCACTTCACCGGAAAGGAATTTTAGAGTAACTAAGCCAATAGAAATTAAGCCCCTGCTTCTGATATAACATTTGACAGAAGAGCTGAGCCACTGAGGAACAAGCCATATTCCTGATTTCAAAAATGAGTTACAAGACCCGGTGCAATAATTCTGGGGTGGGATAGCTTGTTAGGATGACTTTTAAGACTTAGTTGGACTTGTTAATTTCTTTCTTTTAAGTAAACAATTAAAGACAGAGACATAATGAAAATCAAGCTACATTCAATGTTAATCACTGACATTGCCAACCTCAAGGAATAGTAAAAATAACAATAATGATAATAATACCTGAACAATGAGAATATGTGACTTTGAGATTAAAAATGGGAGTTAAGGAATGTTAGGTGATACAACTCCATCCATATTTGTCCAGTGCCCCAAAATAAGAGTCTGTTTTTGGATGTTGGTCTATTGTTGAGGATAAATCAGCCCTTGTGGGTCAATTGAGGCCACTGGAATAAGCTTGTTTCCCTTTGATAGCTTTTCTTCTATTTACCCTCCTAAAAAACAAAACAAACGAACCAAAACAACTCTCTTGTGATGTTATACCACCCTTTAGCTTACTCCCCCTTCTCTGCTAAACCTTGAGATCAGAATTTGGAAAGGTTTGCCTATTCTTTTTGTTGATTTATTCCAAAATTTTCTCTCTTAAATCCATTTGAATACATATTTTATCCATATCTCTTCACAAAATCTGATATGTCTTCTCACTCTAATCAACAATGACATCATTTTTGCTAAAGTCCAAAGGAAAATTCTTGGCCTTCATTAACCTGCTCTATCAGCAGTATTCTGTTATGTCAGGTGAGTTTTAACATGGCATTTGCTTGAAACCTTTCTTTATTTCACCACTGCCATATTACTCTGTTTTTGTTGTTCTCTG
>NW_012150752.1:250010-251269 GCF_000956105.1 Propithecus coquereli
GGAGGCTGAGGCAGGAGGATCGCTTGAGCCCAGGAGTTTGAGGTTGCTGCGGGCTAGGCTGACACCATGGCACTCTAGCCCAGGCAATAGAGCGAGACTCTGTCTCAAAAAAAAAAAGCCATTATGAAGAGGAACAAGGACTTAGTAAGTGACAGAGCTTTTACATAAAAGAGAGGAATCCATCAACAAGAAACTATTTAAACTGCGAGGATCTAAAATCCTGCATATTGCAAAATTGCAAAGATTGTATTCATATCTTCTTTCTAAATAGCCAGGTGTTGACTTATGAGACTATCAGCATAGTTACGGGAATAGAGAAGCAATATTTACTTTGTACACCTGAGTGTGGTGTGAATAACAGTTGTAGTATTGCTGCATGTAACCTAGCAAGTTTAAATTTTAAAACAAACATTAACTAAATACATAATTTTGGGCAGGTATGCTTATTAAGTTAAAATCTTTCTTTTCCTCAGAACCCCAAAAGTTGATCTTGTATGAAATAATGATGACTTGGCATCATGATCAAACACAGTCTGAGAAGTGCTAATCCTAATGCTATGCACACTTAGAAGAAAAACGTGTTCCTTATATTTGTCCAAAGTGGGTATAAAGCACTTCTGGTACTTTACATTTAAATGTTCATTCATTTCACCATGTAGCAAGCACAAAAGCCTTATTAAAGAAGGCATAATATCACAATAAATTCAAATATATTGTTAATATGTCTATATCTCTGTATATATTAGATCATACATCTATAAAGGGGAAAGGCAAACACCACCTCAACCTAAAGTGTAGGAACAAAGCAGGCTTTTTATAAAAGCAGTGCTTAGGTATGGTGAAGCATGCTGTCAGGTAAGGTTTCACCATCCCGTAGAGAGGCATTCAAGAGCTAGGAAACATTTGTATGTATCATGGGTTATATTCCAAAAGAAGAACTCCATGTCTCACAATTCTACCTATTTAAAGAACAAACATAAGAGCAACAAATCAGAAGGGATTTACATATTTGCATGGGTTACCTGGAGATCTTGTGGGAATTTGAGGGTGTGCATAGTCCCTCCCCACTAGGGAAAGGGGAGTCACCTGTCACCCCAAAATGCAGAAAGTAACTAGTGTCATTCAGTGGAATTTACCCTTTCTACAACTATCAAAATCTTAATTTTCCCCACTCCAAACACTGTGATAACCCTGTATTTCTTACCCTGGACATAGACAGTAAAAATTGCATTGCAACAATGATTAGAAATGGAAATAGT
>NW_012150752.1:264204-266798 GCF_000956105.1 Propithecus coquereli
CTCCTGTCATTCTAGGTCTGCTGTTAAGGTCTGAGGCTGAAATGTCTCAAAAGCAATGTTTTTTCTCAGCTTCTAGCTGAATTGTTCAACATGGTTAAAAATCTTCCTATGCTGTTACTGAGAGATGTGTATTTCTTCTCAAGGTATTAGTTTTCTAATTTTTCATTTCCTTTATAATATAATGTTCACTCATGACCCTAGATACAGTTTTGTTATGACTGATAAACTCTGGTACCCTTTTCATGAGCTTTCACTTCCAAGTTGTCTAAACAGTTTTCCCAAAAGAATAAACAATTGCACTAAAGAAGGTTTTTCTTTACCTTTTGACAACTGGTCTAAGAGAAAAAAGATTTTATGTTTTATCAAAATAATTCCTATATTGTCTTTATTAGGTTTTTGATTACTTGGGAAAACTAAGCTTTAAAAAGTTAAAATTATTTTTTCTGTATCATATTTAAAATCTTCTGATTCTCACATTTGGTTAAGTGAATTGCTATTATTTTACACTCACCTGAGATTCTATTTCGATCAAATGTTTTGAGCCTTTTAACATCTTTGACAAATGTCCACAAAATCCAGATAGTTTGAATGTTTAGCTACTTGTAAGCTTACATTTTCCTATCATTGTCAGAACCGGGCAGAACTTACAACCTTTTTGTTTAGAATGTTGTTTGTTCATTCTGATACAAGAGTCTCTAAATCCTTAGCTCAAATGGTTTGAACAAATAAACATGTTTATGTTTTGTACCATTAATTCCTGCAAGTCTGACAGTAGCTGAAGGCTTAAAAATAAGTTAATTTTATAACCTTGCTATTGGCATTTAACTTTTTCTCTTATGTTGCTTAAAAGGTTTTAAAGTTTGATAAATTCTTGTCCACTTTCATTCCCATCTGTCCCCAAACATTTAATTGGCTATAAGTCTTTTGAATTTAGGTCCTTTGGCCACAGGGTCCCACTGAAGGACAGGATGGAATCAAGGAGGTAGCCACACACCCCCAAGCAACAAAGGGACAAAATAAAAGTTTGGCCATTGATGCTTCCTCTGGCAAATCTTGGCCAAAAGGTAAATGTAAACTAAAACACAATCCTAAGCACCTCCCCCACCAACTGAATAGAACCCCTCTTGGCCAAGGGGATTCTGAGTAAATAAAAACTTAAAATTGAGTTCCTGGCTATGAAGAGAGGGGAGGTAACATACATCTTATTATCCCAATATTCTGTCAGTCAAAAAGAAAAAAAACCTGTAACCCAGAAATGCCGCAAAACTTTCATTGGACCCCTTGACTTATATAAGCTTGACTATTAAAAATTAATGACTATCAACTTTTAATTTGTTTATTCAAGACAGGCAAGGAATTGAACTCAGGCTATTGACATAAACTTGCATCTTTTCTCTCTGAAAAATTTAATGTGGTAATATAAAGATGCCCCACTTGTCTGAGAGCAGTAGCTTCTGCTTATGATATTTTACAGAAAGCTGAAAAGATTATCCTTCCTTGGACGACTGGTGATTGTTCACATCACGCACCCCTATTAGAACTAAAGGGATGCTTCTGGTTACTGGCAAGTGGCCAAATGGGTAAACACAAGGCTCTATTTTTAGATAATCCTAATGTAACTCAGAAACTGGTGTCTACCTTAAATCCAACCACCTTATTGCCTATAGACTCTCATTAAACATTCTACACTCCATGATTACATTCAGATTATTGACCAAATGTATTCTAGTCTCCAGGATTTGACTGATCAACCCCCTATCTGATCCACATGAGGTGCTCTTTATCATGGGAGTAATACTACAAAACAGAGACAACACAAAGTGGGTATGCTATGGTTACTGGTCAAAGGGTAATTGAGGAACAAGCCCTACTCCTCTGGGACATCTAAAAACATACATCCTGTATGTCTAGTCTGTCCTTTGGGGATTTTCATTTGCTTGGCAAGACAACTCTGTAGCTAAGATGGTTCAAACTATTGACTCTTCTGCTAACCTATCTCACTGTGGGATCAGCTACCAAAAACCGTTTTCATAAATCACTAGGGGAATTTGGGGATGGAAATTCCAACGCAGGAACACTGGTCTAATAGTTCCTGGGAGGGATACCAGACAGGGTTGGGTACTTCTTTTCCTATACTTTACTATCTTGGTGGGGAGAGTGGCAACTCAGTGACATGTATTAAAATGTTTTGGTTACAGGTTGAACATGTTTGTCCTTCATACCCCAACCATACCCAACTTCAGCAGGAAGCAGCCAGAGAGATTGACAACCTTATTCACTAAGATTGAGGAATGAACTAAAAAGAAGGGGGGAGTGTAACTGGCCCCTCATTGAAAAAATTTCAATAACCCTGTATAATCCTGTCCCTTAACTAACTACTTGATATTTTGAGTTGTTTCTCAGAAATGGAGGATTTTCTGCAAGATAAAGGAGCTGAGATTGTGAAGGCCCCTGGGCAGACTTTCTGATACCAAGATTCACCATCTCCCACAACCTGCCCCAAAAGCATTTAGCCCCTTGCTAGTTATACCACGACCTGTGTCATGGAATATGGCTCCCCCTTTAAAAGCCCATGATCTCCATTAGTCAGAGAG
>NW_012150752.1:270618-272156 GCF_000956105.1 Propithecus coquereli
AGAAAATCTGGGTCAAAACGATGAATATTTTTCAAACTTTTCAAACATTTTACCCAATTGACCTCCAACATGGGTTTTAATTTTTCTTTGGTTTAAATTGTAAACAAAGTCATTAAATATTTTACCTATAATTTATATCTACATGTATATTGCATATTGCAAGGATTTTATGTAAATACCCTTATTAAAGTTGTAAAAAAACTCCTTATGAGATAGATATTATTCTTATTTTCATTTTATGAAACTAAGGCACAGAAAGTTTGAACAATTTGCCAATGGTTATGTTGCATTGTACTTGGAAATTGAGGGATTTGTGATTTAAATCTATGCAGGCTCAAGTGAGAGTTGATACTCTTACTCTTAAACATTATAGTATGTACTTAGGCATATTTTAAATGTATAAAATCTTCATCTATTAATATCATAAGCATATTTTAATAAGACAAAAATATTGATTTCAAAGCTACCGGAAATCATGTACATTATTCCTAGAGTTCTGTGCTCTGTCTTCTATACCACACTATCTCTACACTAATTCTATATCTTGGAAAGAGAGAGCAAATATGTTGTACTAGCTACACATTACAGATATTTCTTCTCCACTACACTGAGAACTACTTAATGGTTGAAACCATTTGTGCTGATTATTCAATCAGTACTTATTCATGTTTTCATTTATTGATTCAATAAAAATGTATTTAACAAATACTGTTTAACTTACAAGATGTTGGCACTGGGGATTGAATAGACTACCAGACAGAGAAACCCTCTGCATTTTCAGATCTTTTACTTTAATGAAAATGACAAACCAACTAATAAATAGTTGAGTTACTCAAGCATATTCTTAGAATATACTAAATGGCCTTACCAAATAAGTTGATATCAACATAATTAGCAAATATTCTGGGTGTGGTGAAAGCTTGTTGACCAGATATTCAGACTCAGGTGTTGATCTCATATCCAGTCTTCTGGCCATAAAATGGTGTCTATGTTAGACAATACAGTCAAGAAAAGTTTCTCTAAACCGTATAGCTTTATCAGAGTCCTACACCATGTTAAGTAGCCCACATGAGGAAACGTAGGTATGAGTAGTCCACATCAAGGAAAGAGAATGACAACATTGAAAAGGCCACACAGCATCAAAGGAGGAACGTCACTTTAGCTGTTAAAGCACATGCTAGGGATGGCCCAAGTTTTCTTCAAGGGTACAGTCAAGGAAACAGAGTGGAAGTGAGCAGGTTAGTAGATCTGCATGTGAGTCTTATGATGTCATAGATGCATGAACATCATTGCAGTCCATTAATAATAGTAGCGTCAGTCGAGCAATTGAATCAGCTCTGAAAAACTGGCCAGAGACAGCTCATGATTAGAGAATTAGAAATAAAGGAAAAAATTAATCCCTGTGTAAAAATATCTGGAAATAATCCTCCCTGAAAGTGATATTAAGATTCTTGTAAGTGTGTGAAAATGCTGTCAGGTATATTTGTAGTTGGTGGCCATGTTTTTCAATATGAGAATACAATTTAGGAAAACTTTTC
>NW_012150752.1:272206-274772 GCF_000956105.1 Propithecus coquereli
AATGAAGCTTTATATAAAGGCTTGGAATGTTTTAAGATAAGAAATTTTGTTAATCAGAAACAAGCCATGGGACATTCACTGAAACTCAAGTGATATGTTAAGTAAATTGATGGCCTACAGGTGTGGTTTAATCTTTGTCTTGCATGGCTTTAGACCTGCTAATGATTTAATATCTTATTGTGACAAAGAATAATTCCAAAAGGAAGTGGGCATGTTGAGGTGTGTCTAATATCCCTTTTTCTCAAGGCTGGCAACTCAGCTTTAAGGTTTTTCTGGGGTCCCCTTGGCCAAGAGGGGTCCATTCAGTTGGCTAGGGGTGTAGGATGTTATTTTAGTTCACATATTCTTGAAGAAAGAAATTCTTCTCTGGTCACTTTATAATTTTAATTGTTTGCTCAAAACTCCAAGTGGAATTGACATTCAGGATCTAATTGAAAATTTGGGAGAATATATTAAAACATGTATTACTGGCATTGCCCAGTAGAACAGTGTGCCAATACATTCATCTACCATCTACAGTGTAGTGCTACACTATTGTATAAGATGTGATCAGACATTAGATATAATTAGCTAAGTAGGGGTTTAACCTAAGACCCACTATTTACTAGTTGGGTGAATATGAATAAACAATTTAATTTAGTAGAAACATTCAATTTTTTCATCTAAAAACAGAATAATAATATGAACAAATAATTGCATCAGTTAATAAGATATAGTATAATAATGCCTATTTTTCACACATTTCTTTTTAATTATTAACATGAGCATTTTTTCTATGTTGGGTACCTTGGAGACTAAGTAATTTGCCTAATGTGGTGAAATGGTGTCAAAAAACTTAGACGAGGAAGTGCAAATCAATCTGACTCCATAATTCACATCTGTTAAATCTTCAGTATATTTGACTCAGATATATTAATTCCCAAAATTGGTTCTACTTAAAATACATTATACTCCTAATTTTCTAAATTATAATCCTCACATTATTTGGTAGAAATTTTATATTTAATTTTTAAAATAGCCTACAAGCTTATATTTTTCATCTAGAACATTAAATATTTTATAGTAAAAAAATTTTAACTTGTGAATAAAATAAACAAAGAAATGACTGCTTTTACTTAATTCCATTATTTATTCCTGGATCGGTTCTACTTCCACACCAGATAATTAAGGGCATTCGATTCCTTTGGCAAAGATACAATTTAATAGTAATTAAGTAAATGCAACATGACAGTAAAACATTCAGTTTTAGCAAAGTGTTAATTGTTTTACAATTAGAAAAGTTTTTAAAAAGCCTATTTTTAACATCATTTTTTAATGGTAACACTTCAGTCCAGTTTCCTGAATTAATCAACATACAAGGCACAATATTCAAGTAACTGGAGATTTTGAGGATTTTTTTGTTTTGTTTTGATTTGTTTCGCAGCATTGCAGAGTAATAATTAGGACTCACTGACTACTTAAAACTTAATTAAGAAAAAAGTAGATAATATGAATTAAAGCTTGTGTTAGCTAAATATATTTTATCTATGGATCTTTGGAGAATTTATATTATTGCTGTAGGAGATATCCCACTTTATATATGACTATATATATGCAATAATATGCTATACAAGTTTGTAACCTAGGAGCAAGAGGCTATACCATATAGCCTAAGTGTGTAGTAGTCTATACCATGTATGCTTGTGTAAGTACACTCTATGGTGTTTGCACAATGATAAAATTGCCTAAGAACATGTTTCTCAGAATGTATTTCCATCATTGAGCAATGCATGGCTGTATTAAGACCATATCCTTCGTACATCAATATAAGCCCTAAGTTATAGAGGCTTAGAAAGAGTACTCTGTTATAACTAAGAAAACAAAGGTAGAAGTAAAATACTAATCAAAATATGGTAAAGGTCATATTGACCAGACATATATTCATTGGAAGTATAAATTGCATTTTCTAAAAAAAAAAAAATACAGAACACATGACTAGCTCAAAATATTGCCTTTTAATAGCATCATCCAATTGACTTTAAACTATAACTTACTGAATTTAAATTATATGCAGCCTTAACAAATTTAAAGGTGTTTTGTCTTATAAATATTATCATATTTTCTTTTTTTTTTTATGTGCAGTGCTTCATGGTGTATTGTGAAAGTAAAAAATCTGAAAACTTTATCTACTGATCTAAATCTCTTTCTGATTCTATGTACTCATGTTTACTTGCTGTGCTGATTTTATGTTCAGTACTAGATTTGGCATAAGTCCCCTATATTACTCAGACTACTCCACCTATTATTTCTATAGTTATTTGTTTATTTTAAAATTCTACCTGTAAAAACCTGATAGATATAAGTGATCAATACTAGTATAAAATAGGTCTTTTCTTTTAGGATACTAGTGAAAAATCCCCCAAAACACACTGCTTATTCCACTAAAAGCATATACCCAACCAAACAAGTAGTAAAAACATTCTAGTAGAACGTTAATCTGTTTCCTGCTAATTTATTTTCAAAATAGGCAGATAAGAAAGAGCCCAGATGAGTGATTTTATAATTTTATCTCCTGGTTACAGAATTT
>NW_012150752.1:274822-275701 GCF_000956105.1 Propithecus coquereli
ATGTTTCTGAATCTATAAAAGAAAATATTGTTAAAATGTCCATACTACCAGAGCAATCTACAGATCAAGGCAATCCCTATCAAAATAACAGTGACGTTTTTCACAGAAATAGAGAAATAGAAAAAATAATCCTGAAATTTATATGGAGCCACAAAGGACCCACAATAGCCAAAGCCATTCTGACCAAAAAGAACAAAATTGGAGGAATCATATTACCTTACTTCAAATTACACTACAAAGCTATAATTTGACCTCAAAAGCACAGGAAACCAAAGCAAAATGGACAAACAGGATCATATCAAGCTAAAAAGCTTATGCACGGCAAAGGAAACAATCAATAAATTGAAGAGGTAATCCACATAATAGTAGAAATAATTGAAAAATATCCATATTGAAAAGGAATTAATACCCAGAATATAAGAATGCTGATTTCTCAGCTTTGCTCAGGTACAAAGTGACCATTTCCCACAGTTGTAATAAGTTAACATTGTGGATTTGACCCCCACTGTGGGAAAAACTTTACAGTCTGTGGAAAGGTACATACAAAATCTGTTTCTGACTCACTTTTTCTGAGTACTGGTTGCAAGCTAGCCTGTTATGTATACCTCGTGTTGCTATAGCAAAAGCCTTTGTCTAGAAAAATTTTTAAAAGAATCTTTGAACTATTAATTTTTGTATAGTAATTTATTTCAAAATGACTAAAATGGTTATTCTTAGAATCCAAAGAGAATCTCAAAACAATCTTATTTTTTGAAGTGTTACATATAATCGAATTTGCACTTAAGTAGAAAAATGTTTTCAGACCACTTAGATTATTTTTAAAATTTTGTTTATGAAAATATGCTTAGATATTAAATTTATTTAGACATTAAATGACTT
>NW_012150752.1:280318-286664 GCF_000956105.1 Propithecus coquereli
TTTTAACCAATACTTTCAAAGTTATTGCTTAATGGGTACCTAGTTGTTATATGGTATGATGAAAATTCTGGGAAATTGTAGTGATTGTTGCACTATATCATGAATGTAATTATGCCATGGAATTATGTATTTAAAATGGTTACAATGTCAAATTTTATGATATATAGATATATACTTTACCATAATAAAAATCTATATGCAAAAAAGTACATATATTTTAACCATTACTTTCAAATAATTTCAAATTTACTGAAGCAATTCACATTTCTACCAGCATGGCTTAGGAAATTTCATTTCTTCACATAGACTGCAGCACTGGGATAATTTTCAACAATGAGTTGCAATGTCTTTTAAAGAATTTATGCTCAGAGCTACAAAAGCCAAGCAAAGATGACCTACACATAGTGCTCATTTGGTAGGGTTGCTCCGAGATGTGTCAACCCTCGGTCTTTTTAATCGGGAAGCACAATTGCAAAGCAAGCCAGATAAAACCCGATGTCATAACCAGACGACAAGGATGCAGTAAAAGGAATATCAGCTATCAGTGTATTTATGTGTTGTTTTCTACAGAAACTCTTATAATGATCTCTTTATTTTTCAGAACCTAGCCTCAGCTTCTGTAAAACACTCCCTTAGACTTGATACAATTTGAAATCTCCTTCACATAGAAGTCCAGGTAGGCAAACAACAAATATCAGGAACTTATTTTGCTTATGTCTTGTAGCTTTTCCATTTTTAACATGCGGTTTCCATTTCATCATCCACAAAAATGTTCCAATTTCCCCATTAGTCCCACCTTCCAGCAAACAGAAAGAGGCAAGTAAGTCAAGAGCGGGGTGCACCACTTCTCTAGAAAGGTGGGGCCCAGAAATTGCACATACCATTTTTGCTCACATCTCATTAGCTAAAAGTTTTCCCACATACACGATTATCTGTAAAGGAGACTATACAATTGTATATTTATGTACATTTTAGACAGTGGAGAAGGAAAGGTGGTGTAGCCATGTAAAAAGCTCATAATTATTTTTCCCAGAAAAGCAAAGGCAAACTTTGGAGTAAGAATACCAGGCAGCAAGTCCTAGCTCACAAATGCATCTTGGGAAATCTACTTAACCTATCTGTGCTTCAATTTTATCATATCAGATATCACTTCCCTGTAAACATTTATGACGCCATCTCTCTTTCTTTGGTCCCTTCTCTTGTTGTCTTTGACAGAACTCCATTAACCAGTTTTCATATAACTCCAATCTCAATCATCTTTTGAAGAGAGTGTAGAAACAGAAAAGGGAAGATATCCAAAATTTTAATTCCAAGGCACACTAGAAAATAGCAGTGAGGAAAAAGAAAAAAAAACAACCACAAAGGAATCAGCAGGAGAGATTATAGACTTATAAACAGTGCAGTAGGTAAGAAAAAAGTAGTTATGCTATCCCAGTGATCAGGTGAGGAAAGAGTAGGAAGAAGGAATGAGCGGTCAAGTTTGTTAAATACTCATGATGGTCGGGGATGAGATGAGATTAGATGAAAATGATTTCACAATTGGGAAGTCATGATGACCTTGATAATAGCAATAGCAACAAAGCAGAGGAAACACTGACTGAAATAGAGTGAGTTCTAGGGAATGGGAGGAGAAATGTGCAGATAGTAAATACATGGTGCTTTCGAGCTGTTTTGCTTTAAAGAAGAGCTGATTGATTCAAGCTGTGGGCAAGTGTGGACAAAATGCAAGTTTGTCTTTTCTTTTTTAAAAAATGAGAGACAATACATAATTTGCTGATAAAAACGTTCCTTTATAGAGACAAATTTCAAGGTTATAGTGACATGAAATCTTCAAATATACAAGAAAAAATGGCATGCTATGCACAAGCAGGTGCATTGGCCTCAAATAGTAACAAAAGCAGTGTCTATAAACACTTTCCGTAAGAGACAACACTAAAAGTTTAGCAAGTAAAAAGAGGCTTCAATTTGAATCTCTCCACATTCTCCCCCTTCCTCATCCTCCAAAATAAAAACTTAAGATCAACAAGGAGCTCAAACAAACCAGATTTTACTGCAGTTCCCTCTGCTGTCTCAAACCTGTTGAGAGTAAAAAGTAGAGAAGAAGAGACTTATAAGAGCTATAGTTAAGAAAAGGAGAGAGGCCTGGAAGACACAGGTAAGGCATGCAGGGTAAAAAGTTAGCAGAGGGAGAGAAAACCCAGCAGTAAATGGCAAAATACTACACACAGATCTATAACCTGGCAGTTCATAGCACCAACTGTAAGGAAGGGGATTGAAAATGGGAAAGTCTGATAGGGCAGACTCAAAGTAAAACCAGATGACTACATGAGGAGAGGGACTCCTTAGCATGTGGTTGCAAAGAGCAAAACTGAATAAAAGGAAACATTAAGCATCATGAAGAAACAAAAGTGGAGTGGGAGAAGATATGAAAACGTCTTCCTTCTTCCACCACTAACACCAACTTCCTAACTTACAGAAGCTGAAGTTCACCATCCTGCCAGAAGAGGGCACTCATGAGCTAGCCATCCAGTCCACAAAACGCCTTGAAATAGAAAACAAATAATCTCCATACACGGCTGCGTCAGAAGAAAACAGAAAAGGCAAATCAAAACTTATTAGCTGAAGAAAATTCTACCGCAGCCCCTTAAAACACACATACACATGAAGCAGAAGAAAACTGAAATTCAATACTCCAAACTGGATTAAATGACCTAAACAAACATTGAGGAACAAAACAAATTTATGTGCAGTTATTAAGGCAGCCTTCATTCAGAGAGCTTTTTCCCTTTTGTGTCTTGTAATTTTGGTTTATCAACTCATTAATTAGAGTTTAATTTTAGAAAACCCGACAGGCCTTGTTTGAGGGTGTATCTTTTTAGAGTAAATTTCCTTTCCCTTTACCCAGCTATCAATCTAAGATTCTGTAATTCTTAATTTAGTTTCTTGGACATGTCCTGACCACACAGCTAGAGTACATTCAAACTCATTCTTATTTTCATAATGGCTGTGATTGACATTCCTCTGCATAGTATCTTTTTTTTCTTTCTGACCTAGAAAACATGTATAGGTATTTTACACAGGGCCTTGTTAAGTTAAAGTTGAATTAAGGTGTTTTATAAAACTATATAAAAATTTATGTGAAAAGTACACATAGACAAGGTATGTGTGTGTGTTAACAAATCAGTCAAAATTTTTTTTGGTTACCTGAAAGATTTTTTTCTTTTTTCTTTTGGAGATGGGGTCTCACTGTGATGCCTGGGCATGAGTGCAGTGGCATGATCATAGTTCACAGCAACATCAAACTCCTGGGCTCAAGTGATCCTCCTGCCTCAGCCTCCCAAGTAGCTATGACTACAAGCATGCGCCACGATGCCTGACTAATTTTTTTTATTTTTTGTAGAGATGGGATCTCATCACTATGTTACTCAGGCTGGTCTCAAACTCCTGAGCTCAGCAATCCTCCTGCCTCAGTCTCCCAAAGTGCTAGGATTACAGGTGTGAGCCTCCATGTCAGCCCATGAAGCAATTTTTAATTATAATAATAAGCAATGAGTTAAAAACAAATTAATAAAATGATTTCACATATATTTTAATTATTTAAGTGGTATAATAGATAATCATTTCCTATATTCTAAATCTCAGGTGGACTGGATCAGTATCAGATGTTTCAATTGTTTCTTATAAACAAACTCAGGAGGAAATCATGATTCTAGAGAAGCTAATAGATAAAATATACCGAAGCACTGTTGGCTTTTCAGATATCAAGTGATTCTTTGGTGTCATAAATTTACTAAGTAGAAGCTTTGACACTGAAAAATGTTCAAATAGTGCTGGAATGAAACTCTTATAGGTGAAAATTACTTGTTCTTTGAATTAGAAATTTTAGAACAACAGATTTTTTTTTGGAGATTGCTAATATATTCCAACAACATTTCATATCAAAGTTTCACACAAAACAAATTTTCTATATTCTTCGAAAATTTTCAATTCCAAGAAGAATAATTATGTGAACCATATTTTTCTAGACCTTTATCAATCTGGTTTACAAACAACCCCACAATAATATCAGTGCTCGGGTTAAGGTTTAATAATGGAGTAATGATGTTTTATTAATGTTAACTATGAAAATAGAAAATCTTGCTGCTGCAGATCATTCGAAAAGCTGTCAGAGCACATTTCTGAAATAGGAGGCACAACCAGGAGGTCAAAACTGAAGAGATGTAATAGCCTTGAGGCAAGATGCTGTTAGATTGAAGCAAATTGAAGATTTCATAGAAATGGTCACATCAACCTTAGATGAAATTATAGGAAAAGCTTAGTAGATGTGAGTCAGGATATTGGTGACCAATCAAAATGGGTATCAGATCACCAGAACAGGGTCCCTGTATCCCTTCTGTACCAGACATAAATGCTTCATTTGTTGTTCTTAGGGAAGATGGGGGCATACCAAAGCAGGGATTTGGAAGGTAAGGGTGATTAAGACGGGCCAACTATTAGAGAAGTTCTGGGCATCCACTATTTGCAAACTGGTATAGTAAGAAGTGTTTCAATATTTTCACAGATCACATAGCTTTTCCAGTGTTTATCAACTAAACATATGCCATTACAAAAGCTTAAGTATCTCTGCAAGGATATGTAAGAAAGAAATTAATGCTTGCTTCTGGGAGAGAAGGAGGTGGCTAGGAAACAGGTTTTGAAAAAAATATCACTTTTGTACTCTGAGGATTTTTATGGATGTTCACATATTACCTATCGAAATGTAAATATCTTTGTCCATTAAAATCATAAAAACATTTGACATTGATTTCAAATGTAAAAAAGAACATCATCAAGGTCATAAGCAATAAGAGTCAACAAGTGGTTCAGTTCATTCTGATGGGGTTCCAGCTCATTTTGTAGATTTCACCCTAATCATCATCTTCCCCTCCTGACTGCCTGTCAGTAGACTTCAAGCCCCAGCATCAGAGGAGGAGATGACAGTCCTTAACTAGGTTAACTAGCTCGCATGGTTGGATAAGCCAGTGTCCTGTAACAACATATGCATAGTCATACAGAGTGATTTAATGGACACAGGAGATTCAGAAATGAGAAGATAAAAAGGGAGTTCTCAGGATGAAAACTTACCTACTGGGTACACTGTATACTCTTCAGGCGAAGGGTATATTAAAAGCCTAGACTTTTCCACTAGGCAATTCATCTGTGTAACAAAAAACACTTGTATACCCTAAAGCCACTTAAGTAAAAAATGAAAATGAAAATAATGAAAAGCATGAAAAAAATAATCTCTATCAGACCTTAAAGTCTTCACCACAAAGATTGACTCAGAATGATTCATAAATCTAAAGTGCAAAACTATAAAACTCTTAGAAGATAACGTAAGAGGAAATCATCATCGTGGGTATGACAATAACTTTTTAGATACAGCACCAAGGCATGATTGATGAAAGACGTAAGTGACAAGCTGGAATTCCTAAAAATTAAAAACTACTATATAAAAGACAATGTCAAAAAATGAGAAGACAAAGTACAGACTGGGAGAAAATATTATTTGCCAAAGGTACATCTGAAAAAGGACTGTTATCCAAAATATAGATAACATACTTAAAACTCAGCAGTAAGGAAATGAACAACCCTATTAGAAATGAGCAAAATACCTAAATGGATACCTTACCAAAGAAGATATACAGATGTCAGGAAAGCATAGAGAAAGATAATCAACATCATATGTCATCAGGGAATTGAAAATTAAAATAACAATGAGATATCACTATTTAGCTATTAGAATGGCCAAAACCACCACCAAATGCTAGCAGGGATATAGAACAGGAACTCTCATTTTTGTGCTTGTCAGATTGCAAAGTGGTACAGCCACTTTGAAAGACAATTTGGCAGCTTCTTATAACACTATATACATTCTTATCATATGATTCAGCAATCAAGTTGCTTGGTATTTACTCAAATAAATTGAAAGCTTATATCCACACAAAAACCTACAGATTGATGTTTATAGAAGCTTTTTTATTCATAATTTCCAAAACTTGGAAGCAACCAAGATGTCCTCCAGTAGGTGAATGGATAAATAAACAGGTGCATCTAGACAATGGAATATTATTCAGTGGTAAGATGAGCTATCAAACCATGAAAAGACATGGAGGAAACTTAAATTTATTAACATGTTACTAAGTGAAAGAGGACAATTTGAAAAGGCTAAATATTATATGATTCCAACTACAGGCAAACTTCAGAGATACTGGGGGTTTGGTTCCAGACTACCACAATAAAGGGAGCTACACAAATTTTTGGTTTTCCAGTGTGTGTGTGTGTATGTGTGTGTGTGTGTGTGTGT
>NW_012150752.1:287127-289800 GCF_000956105.1 Propithecus coquereli
TTTTTCCTGTGATACTTGGTATTTTATTTTTCTGTTGTTTAATGTCATTCTACAAAACCAAATATCATTTATTTTCACTTTAAGGATTAATAGACCCTATTTTTAAGGTATAAAAAAACCTAGGATAATAGAAAATAAGTTGCAATCTCTCATTATGTTTAATAAACATTCACTCTTCTCCCTTAACTGGGCTTAGAAGCCCTCATTGAAAAGGATGGATATGGCTTGTTTTATTCTCTTCTCCTTGTACTTTCTCTCCAACTCCATCTACTTAGCTGACTTAGATTGCTTAGAGACTATAGGGCAAGTAGTAGAAAGAAAGGAAGTAAAAACTCTCATTTGAAGTTTAAAGTTACAGTGTTAAGGATTTGTAAAACTCTAAAATTGCTCATTCCATCTGTCTTTGTCCATTTCATGCTGCTACAACAGAATACCTGAAATCGAGTAATTTATAAAGAACAGCAATTTATTGGCTCCGGGTTCTGGAGTCTAGGAAGTTCAAGATCAAGGGACCACATCTTGTGGGGACCTTCTTGCCGCATCCTAACATGGCAGAAAGCATGACATGGTGACAGAGAGAGCAAAAGAGGGCCAAACTCACTTTTATAACAAACCCTCTACCTTGCTAAGGAGCCCACTTCCAAGATACTGACATTAAATTAGCAGAGCCATCATGACCTAGTCACCTGTCAAAGGTCCCATCTCTTAATACTATTGCATTAGGAATTAAGTTTCCAACACATGAAATTTGAGGGACACGTTTAAACCATAGCATCATCCAAAACACACACACACACACACACAGAACATACACACACAAAAAAATGCACGTGCACACACACTCACACACACCCCAGTCTCCTGCTTATTTTTAAAATAAGAAGCATAAAAGCTTACCATCTCATTCTGCTCCATCTGGCATGCAATCCTTGGTTATGTGCTTGATTTAATGTCTTAGCCAAGACCTCACTTCACATTATGTTTCTTATATGTTCCTGGGGTTTGAGGTTGTTACAGGAGAAAATACCTTTCCTAAACTACTTTCATCCTTAGTCTTTGTATCCTGCTTTTACTTATAATTAGATCCAACACTTACAAACTCCCAAATAAAAAAGATTAGTCTTGGCAGGTCATTTTCGATTTAAAAGACTCAGCAAGCCTGAACCTTGATTATTCACCATCTCTAATTGTTTTGACTCAGGCATGATATTAATCCTTTCATCCCTAAAGCACTCTTAAATTATCAGTGAGTAGATACAAAAGTTTATCTTCATCAATCTTTGATTCTTTTCTGACACATTCTAAAAGGTGTTAGATTTTCCATTTCTTCTATAAACATTCTATACACAATGTGAACCCAAAAGACATAGAGTTATTTGTTTAGTGACTTTGCTTTGGCATAATTTTTTCCCTTCCAGTGGGGTTTAATTGGAAATTAATCTTGGAAAAGAAGAGCTGGAACACAGAAGAAACACTTTGCAAACTTTCAAATTTTACCTTGAAAGCTTATAAATGATTTTCTAACATCATTATATTTGGGAAAATTGGAACTATTTTAACAGGCTTTTAGATTATTCAGGGATTCTAGATTAATAATACATAGTTTGGTGGAAAGAACACAGGTTTGGAATTGGACAGAGTTTCTAATTCTGGTCCAACAGCTTTCTAGCTTTGTTATCTGGGCAAAATCATACCTCTCAAGGTCTCAAGTTCTAATTTGTAAACAACCTACATTTTAGAGCTATTAGGAAGTTGGAAGTACCGTAAGTTACTGTAGTGCACATCTGTAATGATACCTCCTTCACTTTTACATCCTTCCTCATTTCATAGAAGCCTGATATAACACAAATATCCACACTCCTCCACAAAGCAATGTGGTTTGGGGAAGTGTCTACATATTCCAAGCTTTAGGAGTAGTTTCTAATTAGTCTAATTTAATCATAACACTCCCATATAGCTTGCCAGTGACTGATCTAAGTCTAGACGTACGATCTTATACTGGGCAGTGAATATGAAAAGCAATCTACAGAAGAGTTATGGGAAGAGTTTTCTTCCTCCTAAGTGTGATACTCTATAAATAACATTTTATTTCCAGATATGTTTTCATATCTGGATGTAATGCCTAGAGGTACTGCAGCCATCTTGCTATGAGCCTACAGAAAACACCAAACCAAAAATGACAGAAAGATGCTGGAATCCTTCCTGTCATCATTGATCACTGGATTAACCATTGTTGGAACCACAACATCTTTATACCTTTTGTTATGGGGATAATAAATTTTCCTTGAGTTTAAACTGAATAAAAATTTATTGTTACTTAAGAACAAAACCATACTCATCAATACAATGGTTATCACAGTGTTTCATAGATGTTATTGTCCTTATTCTATATCATTTATCCCTTGAAGTGTTACACAAATTATATCTGAAATTATTCTGCTTGATTTTAACCTAAGTGTTGTACAGAAAACAACTGGTTTGATCAACTGCTTCACCTGTTGAATCCGCAGGAGAAACTGACAGCCAGTGCTCATTATGTGCCAATTTCACTCTCATGTAAAAAATAATATTAGCATAATTTGGCTAGAAACCTCAGAGTATAGAAGTGAGATGAGAAATCACTTTATCTTGCCCTTTAAAACATAACTCTTATGTTTTCTGTGTAGATATTTT
>NW_012150752.1:290435-296402 GCF_000956105.1 Propithecus coquereli
TTATTTTTTACTTTGTTAAGAAAAATAGGGTAAATAACAAAAGAGCATTCTAATTAAGGACTGGGAATTTTAAAAATGATCTGGATAAGTTGATGACAGTTAAGAACCTTATCCTCATTTGAATTCTTTTAACAATTACTGTCTGAACCATATTTATGGCATTTATTTTTAACCATGCTCCTTTGTATTCTTTTGTGTACCTCTTTTATCAATTCTAGTGCATTATAAATTTAAATAGCTGGGATATAGCCTCCATCCTTGCCTTTCCTGTTTTTTTCTTGACACAGAAATGTTCATAAATGGTAGGCTTTGATAAATTTCTTAGATGAGTGAAGGATAAAATAGAACTATAATTTACAGTTTTGCTTACTTTAAATACCAATCTTTATAATCTCTTTCTCTTCTACTAGTGCTGACATGTTTTGTAAGAAAAAATTCATAATTGGAAAATCATCCTAATAGCCTATAAGTATCATGGCATACTATATGTATACACTCAAAAGCACAAGGTTAGCAAAAAAGTCAACATCTGGTAGTACTGTACCCTATTTGCTGGTAAATTTTTGAGGATAAATAACTTTGAATGTCCTGAATTAGAACTCTAAAGCAGTGGAAAAATTATTTGTACTTTCACGACTGCCCCAAATCCATTGAGAGAAACTTATTTTGATCCAAAATTGTGATTTTATCCGTTCCTATGGATAAAATATGAAAACAAACAGTTGTTAAATAAATAGCACATACACACACACAAACACTGATATACACATTCTTCTCCAGCACATATGGAACTTTCTTTAGGATAAACAACAGTATAAAAAATCCTTAGTAAATGGAAAAAGATGAAATCATATAAAGTATGCTGCCATACTACAATACAATTAAATTGAAAATTAGTAATAATAAAATTTGGGAAATTCACAAATATGTAGAAATTAAACAAAACCCTAAATAAACATCGGGATAAATAAGAAATCCCAAAGAGAATTAGATGGGATGAAATGAATAAAATGAGAATACAGCATGCCAAATTTCTGGGATGCTAATGAAGCAATGCTTAAAGAAAAATTTGTACCTTCAAAGGCCTATGCTAAGAAAGAAGATGTTTCTCAATAAATAACATAGCGTTCCACCTTAAGAAACAAATGAAAGAACAGTAAACTAAATCCAAAGTAAACATATGAAATGAAATAATAGATTAGTGTGGAAATAAAAAATAGAAAAAGATCAACAAAACATAAGTTGGTTCTTTGAAAAATTGAACAATATTGACAAACCATAGCTAGATTGACAAAAGCAAAAAGAGAAAATACCTGAATTGTAAAGAAAAGGAAAACAGAAAGAAAAAAAGGAACATCATTATCAACTTTACTACAATAGAAAGGATTATAAGAGGATACATATGAAAAACTATATGCCAACAAACTAATTTAAAACTTATATAAATGAAAAAAGTTCTTAGACAAAAAAAAAAAACCAAAAACCTGCTTTGTTAGCTTTGTGTTGCTACTATAAAAAATTACCACTACAGCACGAATTTATTACCTTACAATTCTGGAGGTCAGAAGAACAAAACTGGTTTTACTTGGCTAACTTCAAGGTGTTCACAGGGCTGTGTTCCTTCTAGATACTATAGACAGCACCAGGGACCCGTTTCTTGGTCTGTTTTCCACAGACCAGGGATAGGGAGAGGGGATGGTTTCAGGATGATTCAAGTGCATTACATTTATTGTGCAGTCAAACCTCTCTGCTAATGATAATCTGTATTTGCAGCCGCTCCCCAGCACTAGCATCACCACCTCAGCTCCACCTCAGATCATCAGGCATTAGAGTCTCATAAGAAGCGCTCAACCTAGATCCCTCACATGCACAGTTTACAGTAGGGTTTGCCCTCCTAGGAGAATCTAACAGCTCCGCAGATCTGACAGAAGGTGGAGTTTATGCAGTGATGCTGGTGATGGAGAATGGCTGTAAATACAGATTAGGCTTTGCTCACTGGCCCGCGGCTCACCTCCTGCTGTGCAGCCTGGTTCCTGACAGGCCATGGAGCAGCACCAGTCTGCAGCCCAGGGACTGGGAACCACAGCTATAAAGGAAAATTTATTCCCCAACCTTTGCTATCTTCTAAATGCTGCCTGCATTTCTTAGCTAAGTTGCCCCATTCTTTATCTTGAAGGACAGTAGCATAGCATCTTTCAATCTTTCTCTGACTGTGACTCCTGGTTCCATCATCATAACTCCTCATCTGACTTTCCTGTTTCCTTTCCCTAATAAAGTCCTTTGTAATAACCTTGGTCTTATTTGGATAATCCAGAAAAATCTCTCCATCTCAAGGTTCTTAATCACATAGGCGTTGTTTTGCCAGGTTTCAGGGAAGAGGATATGGACATTTTTAGAAAACCATTATTCTGCCTATCAAAACTAAGATTATCTTTTAGAAAATGGAAAATTTAAATATACCTATAGCAGGTAAAGAGATTGAATTATTAATTAATTTCTCTCCAAAAATCTCAGGCTCAGATGGTTTCACAAATGCTTGGTGAATTACACCAGGCATTTAAAGAAGAATTAAGACTAATCCTTCACAAACTCTTTCAAAATTAGAAAAACTCCTTATTAATAGAATAAAGGACAAAACCACATAATCATCTAAGTAGACACAGAAAAGGCATTTGCCAAAAACAGAAAATCCTTTCATGATGAAAATATTAAACAGACTAAGAGTAGAAAAAATTTCTTCAGCCTGATAAAAGGAGTTTACAAAAAAATCCATAGCTAACATCACACTTAACAGTGAAAGACTTACTCCTTTTCTGCTATAATGAGGAATAAAACAAGTCTATACACTTGTATTATTTTCATGAAACACTGTAATAAAGATACTAGCTAGGTTACTGAGGCCAGAAAAATAAATTTTAAACATCAATATTGGAAGATAAATAAAATTAGCTCAAATTCAGAGAACATAATTTTTTATACAGAAAATCCTAAGGAATATATTAAAATTATTAGAACAGAAAAACAAGTTCAGCCAGATGGCTGGGTACAAGATTAATAACAAATATATATTTTTTTCATACACTAGCAGTGAACATTTCAAAATGAAATTAAGAAACAATTTATAATGGTATTTAAACAGAAAAAAGCACTTAAGTGTAAAGTTTTTAAAAAAGCACGAGTTGTACATTAAAAACCACAAAATACTGTTTAAAAGAAATTAAAGAATGTCTTATGAAAAAATACTCTATGTTCATGAACCATAGACTTAATAATAGGTCTATAGATTCAACAAATGCAATACCCATTAAAATCCCTGCTGGATTTGCAGGGGCCAGGCTTGTGGAAGAAATTGGTATGATCCTAAAATTTATAATTAAATGCATCAGACTCAGAATAATACCAAATAGTCTCGGAAAAGAACAAAGATGAATGAAATAGAACTCTCAATATCAAAAATTATTACAAAGATACAGTAATCAAGACAGTGTGGTACTAGAATGATAGACGTATCAATCACTAAAATAGTATTGTGAGTTCAAAATAAACCATTACATTTATCGTCAGTTGATTTTCAATTTTGAACACCAAGAAAATTCAACAGAGAAAGAATAGTCCTATCAACAAATGGTGCTAAGAACACTGGATATCACCATGCAAAAGAATGAATTTAATTCCTACCTTACGTCATACAAAAAAATTAATTCAAAATGAGCCATAGATTTAAATATGAGCTAAGACTATAAAACACTGAGATGAAAACATAGGAATAAAACTTTATCATTTGGGGTTAGACAATGGTTTTTTAGATTCAACACTAAAAGCATAAGTAACGAACAAAGAAAAGATAAACTGGACTTTGCTAAAATTAATTTTGTGAATGAAAGGAACATCAACAAGACAATGAAAAGATAGCCTACAGAGTGTGAGAAAATATTTGAAGTCGTGTATTAGATAAGGGAATAGTATCCAGAGTACATTGCATGACTCCCGATTTAAACATGAGAGAAGGATTTCAATAGACATTTCTCCAAAGAAAATACACAACTGGCCAATAAGCATAGGAGGAAATACTCAACATTGTTAGTCATTAGAGAAATGCAAATCAAAACCACAACAAAATGCCACACTCACTAGGATGACTAAATGAAAAAGGATAGCAATAACAAGTATTGGCTGGAGGTTGTCAAAATTGTAAATCTCATGCATTTGACACTTTAAGTGGCTTTATTATATGATATGTGAATTTTATCTCAATAAAACTTCAATACAACAGTACACAGAATTTCAATGTATTATTCTTCAACTTCATTTTATATCAACCAAAAAAAAATGTCATGTAAACATAAACCATATATTAAAACTAAGAAATTAGCCTTAGTACAATGTTATCAACTAAAGTACAATATTATCAACTAAAGTACAGGACTAATTCAGATTTTATACATTTTTTCCTCTAATTTCTTTTTTCTTTCCGTTTTAGGGTCCAATCCAGGATCCCTCACTGAATTTAGTTATCTTCCCATCTGTGATAGCTCTCTAGTTCTTTTATTACTTAGACAATTTTGAAGAGTAACTGGTCAGTTATTGCAGAATATCCCAATTTGGGTTTTTGTGATGTTTACTCATGCCTAGATTGAGTTATGCATCATTAAGAAGGATACCACAGAGATGATGTGCTTATGTCAGGAAGCTATGTAATAAATACATGATTTATCACTGGTTATGTTAACCTTTATCACTTGGCTAAAGTGCATTAAGGTTACTTTGAATGTTCTAAAATTACATAGTGGTGATGGTTGCAGAACTTTGTGAATATACCAAAAAAAATTCCATTGTAAACATTAAATGGATGACTTTTATGTTACGTGAATTATATCTAATAAAACTGCTGAAACAATGGAAATATAGGACTTAAGGAAAATTCTCTCAGTAGAGACAGCTGTAAGAATACACTTAGGTATTCACTTTGTGGGGAAGACAAAAAGACCTGAGTTACAGAAATACACATGCTTCCGTGACAGTAACGGATGGCCTGAACAGGTGTTCAGGAACCTTGAGAAAACAAGATTAGAAGATCACAGAAAATTGTTTGGGGACAGTCCTAAAGGAGAAGGCACTAAGTATGTGGATCCATGGAGGAAGCAGCTGTCATTCTGGTAGGAAGACTATCTCAGATTTATCTAGCTGTTGCTGATAGATATATACCACTCACCACCACACCTTTAAAAAAATAAAGTACAGTAGTTAACATTTCAAGTTATCATCCTAGACTAGATTTTAGATCTGAATAAATATCTCCAGAAGTTGGTTAACAGAACCTGTATTTTAAATTGTCAGTATTAGGAAATGGTCAGCTGATGCATGGTCCAGTGTTTGGGAACCTATGCCTTATATTTACTGAAATTTATTCATCAGTTCCTATCCTAATTTCCCTCTTTGGGATATATCTTAATTGTAGATATTTGTAGGGCTCCAATGTATTAAACTATGATGGTGAGAACTGTTAGCAATACTCAATGATGTTTGAATAATAGTAAGTTGGGACTATTACCATTTAAGTTCAGGAATGTACTTCTATTAATATAGGTAAGTATGGGCCACTCCTGAGAGTTTATTATGAAGAAGCTACTTCATTTTCAGCCAGGAAACCATACATGGTTTGGATCTATCTTTGAACCAAACTCTTGTGCTCTTTTCTTAGTTAGCCATAGAGAACCACTTGGGGAAAATTGGTAAAAATGAAAGATAAGCATCAGTGCAACAGACGCAGGTGCCATTTGTACAAGTAAATTATTCATACCATCTGGACCATCTGGGCCTCTATCAGAAGTATGCCATTTCTGTCTTGTGGTGGACTGCTTCTCGACCCACTCAACCTTATGTTTTTTTAAGGATGGGAAGCTCCAGTCACATCAACATTTGTTGTTGCATGACCAGATGCTCAATGTTGCTGAGGTTTCAATATTG
>NW_012150752.1:296452-297702 GCF_000956105.1 Propithecus coquereli
TCCTGAGAGTTTATTATGAAGAAGCTACTTCATTTTCAGCCAGGAAACCATACATGGTTTGGATCTATCTTTGAACCAAACTCTTGTGCTCTTTTCTTAGTTAGCCATAGAGAACCACTTGGGGAAAATTGGTAAAAATGAAAGATAAGCATCAGTGCAACAGACGCAGGTGCCATTTGTACAAGTAAATTATTCATACCATCTGGACCATCTGGGCCTCTATCAGAAGTATGCCATTTCTGTCTTGTGGTGGACTGCTTCTCGACCCACTCAACCTTATGTTTTTTTAAGGATGGGAAGCTCCAGTCACATCAACATTTGTTGTTGCATGACCAGATGCTCAATGTTGCTGAGGTTTCAATATTGTATCAGGAGTGATCATTTTTTTTTTTAACAGTTTGATCAAAAGAACATAACCTTGCTTTTTAAAGCTAAGTATTTGTTCAGAAACCTTTCCTGCTCAGGGCTCCATTTCCATCTGGCAGTTTCTGAGCTACCAAATAAATGAGTCTAAGAAGAATTGCACTTGAGTAATTGTTGCTTCCAAAAATCCAGAAAAGCACAATAATCACTGTGAATCTTCCTTACTGGTAGTGAGTGCTAAATATATTAATTTGCTTTTATTTCATAAGGGATACCCTGGTACTCCCCAGATTATTAGACTCCTAAATCTTTAACAATGTGTCAAGAGTCTGTTGGATCACATGACACAAGTGTCAGAGCAGTTTATATCCAAGCTTGCACAGTTTTGGAGCCATCTCTTTCTCTGAGCTCCATTAAAAATGGCAGCCCTCTTGAGTTACCCACCGAGGTAGGCTGAATAATGGCTCCCTGAAAATGTCTATGTCTTACTCCATGGGACCTGTGATTATGTTACATTACAAGCCAAAGGAACTTTAGCCATCCTTCAAGTAATCTTCTCCTTGCCATGAGGAGATTAGCCTGGGTTATCCAGGTGGACCAATGTAATCACAAGTGTCCTTGTAAGAAGGAGGCAGCAAAATCCAAATCAGTAGTAGAAGTTATAGTGAGGAAGTCAAGAGAAATCAGCAATGGGAGTAGCTAAGGAATGCAAGTTGACTTGAAAAGCTTGAAAAAGTGAAGAAAACAGCATCTCCCCTTAAAAGCTCCAGACAGAACCAATCCTATTGACACCTTGACTTTAACCCAGTGAAAATTATTTTGGGTCACTAACTGTAAGATAATAAACATGTGTTGTTTAAACTACTAGATTTGTGGTAATTTGTTAT
>NW_012150752.1:309621-310145 GCF_000956105.1 Propithecus coquereli
ATTGTCAGAAGAAAAAAAAAAGAATGTATTGAGACTCCAATAAAACATAAATTATACTTATTGACAAGACTTAGAAACATAGGCTAGATGATAGAACAATTAATGAATTAGTTTCTGGCTTAACAACTCTATTCCAAGTAATGTTTATTGAACTCCCACCAGTTCCAGGATTTGTCCTGAATGTGGACTGTTATTATCCCAATTAGAGATGAGGAAACTCGTACACAGGATGTCAAAGTAATGTTCCCAAGGTCATACAGCTGGCAAGTTATGGAAATGGCATTCCAATTCATATGATCAGACACCATGACTTATGTTTTTGTAGATAAGTTATGAGAATCTGTTCTTATCCCTACTTGTCAGCATTTTTGCTAATTACTTAAAAAATGAGGAATCTTATCCTTTTCATGACATGAAGCTGACAACAGAATTAAGATTCTTAAAGATCAGGACACAAGAGAGCAATGTCTTAAATATAACAAAAAATGAAAAGGGAAAATTTAATAGGCTGGTATTGAGTTTTA
>NW_012150752.1:310195-310665 GCF_000956105.1 Propithecus coquereli
GTTTTGGTCTATTCTAGCCTCCTAGAGTATACTGTTTCCTCTACCTGTAAGAGAAAGAAATAGAAAAAAAAAGCATTTATGTTTGCATGCTTCAGTAATGCCAACTCTTTACCCTCAAAATCCAAATATATCATTCATATCTGCAATTTAATACATCATTGACAAAATTATTATAGACTCTTTACGGTATTTTATTGAAAGGCTATCAGCAAAATTATTTTAAATATTCACTTAACTTGGACCATCAGACATCACGCCAAATGCTATTAATAATTAAAGATATCTTTATAGTGATATTAAGTACAAACTGGTATTTAGACATGCCTTAAAAAAACAGTTTTAAATAAAATACTTTAGGTGGGTGACTTAGATGCGAACCATCATTGGAAAGATCAAACACATAGTATCACAGAAAGGAGTTCTAAAATTACACACTTTGGAAATCAATGTTGGATTTCACTTTGCTTCCT
>NW_012150752.1:320815-322028 GCF_000956105.1 Propithecus coquereli
ATGTCCTATCTCTGTTTTCATTTCTTTTTTTGCTAAGACTTATTTAAATGGTATTATGAAGCAAACTGGCAGACTATTAGGTCTATACTGAACTAACGTTTATTAAACTCCTTATAATACTATTTGTTTCAGGAGAAAATATTTATCAAGACACTTTTAGAAAGAGAGGGTTGATATAGTTTTTACCTTTGTATCTATTGTGTAGCTATTGCATGTCATGAACTGTTCCATGGCATTGGCATATATTAGCTCTATTTAATTTTAAAAACAATCTCATGTGCTATTTGTTACTTTTATTCTTTCACCATGTAAGTCTAGGTTCATAGGTGCTACGCACCTTAACCAATATCTCACAACTATTAGAAAATGAAAGAAGGATTTGAAGCAAGTGTTCTATTAGAAAAATTTTAATATGTTGTTCTGCCATCTACCTTTTATATTACTTCTTAAAATGATCAGGAGAGATAGTATTAAGCTAATAATTATAATTCAAATAAAAAGAGAAAAAAGAAGTAAGAACGAAGACAAAATGTATGTTTTCAAAATTCAAAGGAAGATCAGCTATAGGAAAACTTCCTGAAGGTTTTAGAGGACATTTGAGCATCCACTTACAAGGATAAATAAAAGAACATTGAGCAGGACAGAGTTATTCTCTTAATTCTTCTTTCTAAAAAATTTCTAAGACAGTGCTATAGTTCAGACCTTCAATTCTAATAATAAGATGTTAAGTGTCAGTTCTCTGATTTACCTATATATCACTAAAAAATTAGAGTCATGTGTATATCATAACTTTATTCCCTATTTCTAGCAGAAAAAAAGTCTATTTTCCTTAGTCTCACATTTTGACTTTCCAATCCATAAATCTAATCTAGCTTCTCTCACTGCTACTTCCCAAAATGTCTGGACCCCAGGAAAATCAAGCTTCCCCCCATATTACAACTACACCTACATTTGCTGCTTCACTCAAGTATTTCTGCCACCTACAATCTACCTGTCTATTCCTATTGAAAACCCAACCAACATTGAAGATCCAGCTGAAATGTCACTTCTTTAATAAAATATTACCTGCTCCGTATAACAGATTAATTTATTTTTTCTAAATGCCAATAAATCTTTTCCAAATTTTACAAAAGCCTTTATCAAATCTTGATTCAACTACTGTTGCTGGTAGAATTTATTTATACAGTTATTTGTATACTCTTTACTTCAATTA
>NW_012150752.1:323353-325180 GCF_000956105.1 Propithecus coquereli
TAATAGTCAAAATCATAATCTGCTGGTCCTATTTGTTCTCACAAGAAAGGAAATAAATCCTGAATTTTGTTGTATTAGAAAGCACTAGGACCATAAATAGAAACTGAGCATATATTCTTCCAGAATCTAGGTATACAACAATACCATTCTAACTCACTCTGTATTTATTTTCTTCTAGAATAGGTTCAGATGATACTTTTCTTTGTCAAAGCTGGATTGTTTGTTTGCTCTTGTTTTTTTATCATATGCAATAAATCCCTAATTATTAAATGCAGACAGTCTTTGTCTTTGAGTCTAAAAATGTTAAACTTCCTGTAAGTAGAATCTTCATCACTTTATTTCTCTAGACACATTTCCCCTAGATTTCTGGCTAACTACTTGATTTCTTAAACTGGAAATGACTTTTGATTCTAATGTGAACATTCTTTGCCTGATACATGTTTGCCGCTACGTTATCCTTCCCTGTGGCGTTTTAATGATTAGACTGTTAATATTATCTTATCTTTGAATTACTTTTTTATTGGGCTCCCAGAGAAAAATAGCCTTTGTATTGGTCAGTACAATTTCCTTTCTGTTTTCTACTATTAAACTTCCTTCCCATCAACACGCTATAGTTTAGGTATGTTATGGTTTAGTCATATTACACCCATTATTGTGTGAAGCACACAGGAATATGATACCATTTCAACAAATGATTAATGATATATAAAATTAAAAATGAATAAAATAGTATTTTCCAGCTTATATTTCTGGTATTTTAAATTTAATTTATTAATTGTTATAACTATGCTACCGTGGTCTTTTTAAATTAATTACATACTCTAGCGCTAAAGTGAAATCATCACATCTATAGTACAATTATAGTAACAAGGTTTCACAATTCAAAAATCAAAAAAAGTATATCAAGCAATTTCATTTCTGGGTATGTATCCAAAAGAATTAATGCAGGCTTTCAGATAGTTTTACACTCATATTCATAGCAGCATTGTTCACCATAGCTAGAGATGGAAGTAACCCAAGTGTCCATCGTAAGATTACTAAATAAAGGAAATGTGGTATGTACATAAAATGGAATATTATTCTGCCTTGAAAGTAAATTCTCACACATAGTATGACATGGACGAATCTTGAGGGTGTTATATTAAGTGAAACAAGTCATTCACAAAAAGACAAATACGGTATGATTTTACTTATATGAGGTACCCAGTACAGTCAAATTCATACAAGTAGAGAGCAGAATTGTTGTTGCCAGAGGATGGTGGGAGGGAAAAATAAAAAATTTGCTGTTTAATGTGTTTGGAGCATCAGTTTTGCAAGAAGAAAAAATGCCAGAGATTGGTTACACAATAATGTGAATATAGGTAACACTACAGTACATTAGACATGGTTAAGATGATAACTTTTATATTATGTGGTTTTTTTCTTACCATAATATTTTTTAAAATGAGAAAGAGTGAGAATCCATGGTTTTAAAATTTAGAAGACTGAATTGCGTGATGTAAGTTCACAACACCTCAGATATATTCATATTCTTTAAAAAAAAAACTACATTTTTCAGAATTCTACAATGTCAATTTTTCAATTATTATTTATTTCTTCACTAGTGATTCAGGCTTTGAGGTTTTAATTCCTTTTCAGTTTTATTTATTTTCTTCAGTATATATTAAGCTTAAAAGTGCCCTTAAACATCTCCTGCTGTAAGGTGCTTTTTATGAGGGTAATTTAAAATTTCCCATAGTATTAAAAATAGAAAATTGAAAACGTGCTATTGTTGTAATAAGAGGTAGTATTAAACCACAGCAGAAGTGGCTTAATTGGCACGTACAT
>NW_012150752.1:325605-326286 GCF_000956105.1 Propithecus coquereli
AATTTTACTATCAGATTCACAAGTAATAAGAAAAAGTTTAACCCTATTCAATCACCCAAATATATCAAATTATGTTGATTTTATTTTGCTGGAAAGTTTGACTGGTTTCCAAAACTTTCCAATCCTCTTACTTAAAAATTAAAAGCAAGCAAACAAAGATCTCTTTTCAAAACAAAGATTTCTCTCAAAAGGAAACCTATCAGACCACTGAAATCAGAGTGTATTGAATCTAAGTGAAGATCTTTGAATTTCTGATTCCTGATACCATTTCAAAAACCTCTTCTGTGAGCTAAATGAATAAGTGAAAATATAGTACATATAGTAAAATTGTGAATACATTAAAATCACCACCAATCTTGGAGCTACAGTTGTAACATTGTATCTATCTTTAATTATGCAAGAAGGACTAAAGTATAGTATTTTGATTAAACAATAGTAAGTAAATGAAGAAAGTAAATAAATGTCAGATCACACTGTAAGTATTTTAGCACAAATTCTGAGATTTCTGGAAACATATTAACTGATAACTAGAGCAAAAGAAATGGCTGTGGGGAAAAAAATGGAGATGAATAATTAACAGCCAATTTCGCAAACTATATATAATTATAAATTGGGGAATAGCCTCCTCATTTACTAAATGAGGCAATATTGTGTACCTATGATACATGCATTATACTTTGA
>NW_012150752.1:327551-332457 GCF_000956105.1 Propithecus coquereli
CAACTGTGTACTTGTATTCTCCACTTGGATGGCCCATACCCTTCTTAAACTCAAGATGTATAAAACTCAACTCATCAGCTACACACACACACACACACACACACACACACACACACACACCATTTTGTCCCCCATGAGACCATGAGAGGTTTGAAATCATAAAATTGTATTATACATTCCATAGCCCCTGAACCTAATTATGTTAGATGTTCAATACATTCTTGTAGTTAGAATGAAAATAAATTATGACGTTCTTTTAATAAGGTAAAGCAACTGAAATATTTAGTTCAGTGCCATTCTACATATATGTAAGTGATATTCATTATTTGTTGTATTATTATTTTTCACTGTTTGTGATTATTTTAAAAGTGCAGGAAAACATCCCAAACATGTATTCTATAATGAGTCTAAAGATTATATTGTTTACCTTTTTTTAAAAACTAATTATAGAATTTCCATCAACATCAGGTACTTTGTCAAATGCTGGGGATACAAAATTGAGGAAGAAAAAATCCTGAAACCTTTAATCATGTAATATATTTGAGGAGATAGACATTATCAAAGATTTCAAAAATAAATACAAAATTATAACTCATAAAGTCTATATCGAGGAGGTGGAGTGTTTAATGTTATAAAAAAGTATACAGTAGATTTCACATAGAGCGATCAGGGAAGGCTGTCCTAACTATCAAATAATTAATAAGCTAAAATAGGAAGATAGAATAGGCATTAACTAAATAGGGAGAAGAGGACCTAGTATGCACAGATGTCCTGTGTTGGGAGGTGCCACATTATATTGTGAAATCGGAAAGAAGCTCATTTGGGGTGGAATGAGGTCATAAAATGATGAGGAAGATGGACAAGAAAGTAGGCAGAGAATGAATTTTACGAGCCCTCTTTCTATTATACTTTGGATTTTGACCTTTCTTTTAAGAATAATGGAAACATTTTGAAATATCTAAGCAGTTTATATAATCACATATAGGATTTGACAAAATGCAAGCTGAGGGCAGTTGAAATGAATTAGGAGTGTGGGAGGCAACATTGGTGCTCTGCCCATCTTCCTTTGGTCTTGATCATTTCTGTGCAACCCAGACAGACTTCAAAGGCCAGTACTAGCTTTCCTTTCCTCTTTACTTTTTTTTTTTTTTTTTTGGTGGGGGCCGAGGCAGTTCTGAGGGCTTTCTACTGCAGTTAGGGTTCATTCTAATTGCAAGCTTATCAGGCCAGAAGTTCCAGGGAACTAAAAGTAACAAATGACAAGAGTTGGTGTATTAACAGCCCAGATTCTATGTTGCTTAGTTGGGATAAGCCTGAGGAGTATTTTTCTACACTGTTTCCCAGAATTCCTCTTTGGGATTAAGCTTCAGCCAGACACAATGGTAACTAGATTGATAATCCTTTTGGGGTTCCTGCCTCACTTCTTTATTCCCTTACAGGCATTTCTTGATATAGTCTCCCCACAAAACTATTGACACTAAAATCTTTGTCCCAATTTCTGCTTCGGAGAAGATCTAAATCATTTGAGGAATGGCAAGAGTGGAAAACAGGAGACACATTTTCAACAGACCTTTGAAGCAACCTTGAATAGATGTAGAATGATAAGAAAACATGAATTTAAATAGATTTCTGTAAGCAAGTCTTATAACATTTTTCCATTAAAACCTAGTCCTCTCTTTCTACAAAATTCAAGAGGATGGTAAATAGAGTAAATACTATTCTCAGTGAAACATAGAACCTGCTGGTTTTCTCTTTTTATTACCTTTATCTTTTTACAACTCCTGTATATATATATATATATATATATATATATATATATGCACAAATGTACATTGAAATCACATATTTCATATTATACATGAAATCTATGAATACCAACCAGATTGTTCTTCTTATGATCTACCATACGTTTTTTTCCTCCTCTTTTTCTCATCAGCAGTTTCTTGCCATCAAAGTGGGTTTCCTTTAACCTAATTTCTGGATTTTAATAAGATGTATCAGTCAGGTCCCAACAGGAAACAGAAAGCATATTCAAAATAGAATAGTTGAGGAAAAGTTTAATTTCAAAGAGATATTTCACAAATGCGTATATGCTGTAACCACTATGGATAGTGTATTATATTACAGTTAGGGATACTAGATAAAGAGAGAGTCCTATGACAAAGACTACATTGAGAGGACCAGTGACCTTCCAGCTGGTGACAATGTGAGGCTAACAGAGTGGCACAGACAGGACAACAGAGCAATAACGATCCTGATTTCACTCCCCATCCACCCTCTGACCTCCTACCCAGGGCTCCAAGTTAGCTGAACCCAGCAAGAATCTAGAGATTGGGAAAGTCACTGATGAAATCCATACAGTTATCCTCCAAGGGCAGAGGTCAAGAAGAAGAGTGAAGAATGACTATGGAAGAATAAATCAAAGGTCTGTAGTGTATAGGAAAAGTGGCAATGATAAGTCTTTCTTCATCACAAAATTTACTACATCCTGGGACAAACCCATTAGCTGACATCCTACTAAAGGCACTGCCCACATTCCTTCCAATGAAGTTGTTCAGAAACAGAAGCCTCAGAAAGTTTAAAAGGGGTTTGGTTCTTTGCATACAAAGTGAAATATAACATGCATTCCCTTCAGATAATAAAACCAAATGTCATAATGATTTAACATTGCATAATGAACTCATGAATCATTGGGAAATACCTGGCCAAAATCACTTTTCAAATAGAATTATTACTAAAGGTATTGTTTATTATTAATATTTTGGTGATTTTTATTACTTATCTATTGCTACGTAATAAGTATCTCCAAAGCTTAGTGGGGTTACTATCTCATAGTGTCTGTGGGTCAAGTATTAGGCATAAAAACATAAAAGTAGGATAAATAACATGAAAAAAATCTCATATCAGTTATATAATAAGTATAAATTCACTAAATTTTGCAATTGAAACACAAAGAGTACAAAAGAATAACAAGATAATTCCTTCAACTGACTGTTCATAATTGACCCACTTTAAGTCTGAGTGAAAGAATGAATACTATAAAATGATCAAAGATTAAATTATATATACATTCATTCATATGGATTAATATGAAAATATAATATTCAGTAAAAAATCATAGATGAATCTATACAGTATGGTTCCAGTTTACAAAGCCTAAGAGGTTCCTTTTCTTTTTTTTTTCTTTTTTTAGAGACAGAGTTCCACTCTGTTGCCCCACCTAGAGAGCAGTAGCATTATTACAGCTCACTGCAAACTCAAACTCCAGGGCTCAAGCCATCTTCCTGCTTCAAAGTAGCTGGGACTATAGGCACACACCACCATGCCCAGCTAATTTTTCTATTTTTTATAGAGACGAGATCTCACTCTTGCTTGGGTTGATCTCAAACTCCTGACATTCAATGATCCTTCTGTCTCAGCCTCCCAGAGTGCTAGGATTACAGACGTGAGCCACCACCCCCAGCCCCTAAGAGGTTTTAAAAGTAAATAATATATGCTTCAGGGATATACAGAATCAATACAAAGGATCAATAAATAAATGAAAACAAACAAGATACAGCCTCAAAACTAGAATTTCAATAAATCAATCATTTTTAGATTGGCCACTTGAAAAACTGTAGTGCTAAATCATATAATACAGGTGTGCAAAAATGTATTCAAAAGGAATAAAAGATGTTCACAGTTTAATATAGAGCAAGAGGGTAGAACATTATCTGACAAACACAAGCCATTGTAAAGATACACACCTCCGTGGAGGAGAGTTTGTTCATCAGAATTTTAAACACCATAGCTTCTTGTTCTGATTATAAGTCTACAAAACAAAATTCTCATCTAATATTAAAAAGAGGCCCTAACAACTGGGGTGAAATTGGTGAAAGACTAAAAAAATCTCAGGAGGAATAAGTTTAAGAGACCTATTGTACAACATGGTAACTATAGTCAACAATGTATTGTATACTTGAAAGTTATTAAGAGAATAGATTTTAACTTTTCTCAGCACAAATAAACATGTGAGACAATGTATATGTTAATTAGCTTTATTCCACAATGTATCCATATTTCAAAACAACATGTTGTATACCATAAATATATACAATTATTTTGGTCAGTTAAAAAATATGAAAAGAGGCCTTGTCACATCTGAATATTGTCATGTATTCACATTTGAACTGTTTATAGATGTTACGATCTATTTATTTTTGTTTCTTTGTATGTTTTTGCCTTTTTTTCTCCCCAACAACCTTAGTCTCTTCCTTTAGGTTGATTTTTACGTTCTGCATATTTCAGTTAGCTACACATAATATTTTTATCTTTTTTTTTTTTTGACTAAGCTCTAGTCTTAAATTATCCCTTATACTGTTTTTACTCTGCATACCGTGATTAGGGGAGCTGCTTATGACCAGCACAATATCTGACCCCATCTCATAATATACTTGGGCTGTGTCACCCTTTTGTTATGATGTGAATTAAAAAATGCTCTTCCAGCTGAACAGTCCAAAATGTGTCAGTTTCCTACACAGACACTATTTTATTTATATTATGCTTATGTGAAGTTTAATATGTGATTTATCATTTCATTACTGTATTTAATGTTGACATTATCCATAATAATTATTATTATACTCAGAAAGCATTTACAAATGCTTTATGAATATTCTTGTATCAATCAAAATAAAAATAGGTGAAATTTAAATTCAAATGTATTTCTCAAAAGTCAATAAAAATTTTCTTATTAAAAATTAAATTAAAATTATTTTTGTTTGATATTATCATTATACAAGTATCTTTAAATCTATTATTTTAAAATGTCATCCTTAAAAACCTTTCAGTGTTTATTATTGCTCACCCTATGTGAAATCAAAGAACCATAGAACATTGGGCAGACAACAGTGTTAAAATGCTGCCT
>NW_012150752.1:333242-334502 GCF_000956105.1 Propithecus coquereli
TTTTTTTTTTTTTTCAGTTCAAGTTGTAAATGCCAATTCTTTACCACATCCTCATCTGGCGGAGAATGAGAACTAGTTCCTCTGCCCTATTCCACTGTCTTCCCCTATCCTAGTTTTCTTCGCTGATGCCTAGGCTCAGTTACTACCAAAAGGGCATCAAATTTATTTTTTCTCAAGGCTTCTTCCTCCTCGAACTCTTTCTTGTTTTTCCTTCCTATTCTTTCTTCTATCTTCTTTACTGATTCGAACTTTCCCTATGCTGTTTGTCCCTTGGCTTCATGGTTTCCTACTGGATGCCACTAAGGATTTTCAGGATTTTTTGTAGGTAGAGAGAGTAAGAAGGGAAAATAAGCTTTGGTTACGTCTCTCAGGAAACTATATCTTCAAGATAATTAGTTACTTGCTTGCTCACTACAGCCCAGGCACTGTCTCACTTCTTTACATGATGTAGCTCACGTAGTCTTGACAACTCTATAATAGGTATCTTATTTTCAACCTTGTTTTACATATAAAAATATCGAGGCTCTAAAAAAACTAATCAAACAAGTTCACACAGTAAATGGCACATCCAATAACTGAACTGGAGAAGGCTGCCTTTGTACACAAATTCTTAATGACTATTCTATGCCACTTTTTATGACGACCTTTCATACTGCCTTTGTAACAAACATGTTGGGTGTTTCTTCTAATTTTATGATGCAAAATGTTTGTCCACTGATTTCATGATACCTCAATATTTGCAGGACCATCAAGAGGAGAAAGGAAATAGAAGAAGGGGAAAAGCCTGCACACATAGCTCATCTCTTGAGAAGTAAATGAAATCAACTTTTATTTTCAGTTACTGTATGCTATTTCATTATCTTTTATTTTCATATAAAACGATGGTGTCATACTTACTGTAACATTTTGTTTATTAATAAAACCTTTCTAAAATAGCCTCACTGTTGTCAAACAATTCCACCCTAGCCACACTCCAAGGCCTAGCCCAAGCCCCAGTTCTTTTCATAGCTTCCCAGACATGTCACCATAGTCTTCTGTACCATTTTTCTTTTTTTTACTCTTTCATTTATTTTTTGCCTTCATGTCCATTAACATTTAGTTAATGCTTAGTATGCCTTTTATATAAATGTCTTACTCAATTAATATATGCAATTGTTACATAAATTTTCATTTGTACAGATACACACACAGACACACACACACACACACACACACACACACACACACCATTTTGTCCCCCATGAGACCATGAGAGGTTTG
>NW_012150752.1:346982-349713 GCF_000956105.1 Propithecus coquereli
TCCTCTTTTACTTGCATACTTAGTCACCTTGCACCAGCCACTTCATCCTGATGAGCCTTGGTGTCCTCAACTATAAAAAGCATACTGATTTGTAATAATGTATGGTAATAAGTCTTCTCTCTAAGGAAATGGGAGATCAGCAAGCAATCAATAACAGACATAAATATAAAAGAGCCTATGCTGTCAGATAAAAGCAAGGAATAAATGAACAGTTTAAAGTAAGTTCATGCATGCTCTCTACACTCTCTAAGATTATACCCAGACCAAAATAAAAAATTATGAAATAGACTGCCAAAAAGAGGTAAGCATTGGAGTCTTTGTCTTGACCATGGCATAGATGTATTGATAAAGTGATCTATAGTGAAGCTTGGGATTGTGCTCTGTAGAAATTAGCAATAAATGAATCACCAACAATGCTATCAAATAAGGAAGTAATAATGAATTGGCCAAAGGCATAATTTTTGAGTATAATAGTGAGACTCAATCTTTCACAACGCGCCACCATTAAGGAGTGAATTGGAGCAATAAGCTTTCATTATCAATTCATAATGTATCCTCAAAAAACTGCTGGAAACTGGAGACAGGAGGGCAAAGAACTATCAGCTATTCCTGGAATGAGTTCAGATGGGAAGCAGCTCAGCCAGAAATCCTACATCAATATGATATCTTACTAAGAGTCTCTATCTTCCTTTTCTGGAATCACGTACTAATTAGCAGACGAGGCTATTTTCACCTTTAAAAACAAAACAAACTTTTTCCCTCCATTCTGAGAAGTTCTTTAGAAGGATAACATACATTGATAACTCAAGCAGAGGCTTGAAAAGTGCATGTTTGCCTTCTTGCATGTCTAATCTTCTCATCCTTGTAATCCTTCGCTGTCTTGAAATCCAATCTGAGTCTACTCGGGGGATATAGGGGTATGTGGAAGAAAACTGAGACCATCCTAGATCCGCAAGCCCCCAGCCAGCCACTGGCTGATGCAGATGCATGAGCAAGAATGGGTAAAAGTGCCCTAGCCGGGCCCAGATCTGCAGAGCAACCCAGCCAAACCACAGGTTATAGCAAATGGTTGCTGTTGTAAGACCACACTTTCTGGGGTGGTTTGTTTGATACATCATTGAGGCAGAAGAATACTGAAATACACACACAAACACACACACACACACACACACACATACACTGCTATAGTCTAAATATTTGTGTCTCCCAGCCCCAAATTTCATAGATTGAAATTCTAACTCCCAAGGTCATGATATTAAGGAGGTGGTACCTTTGGGAGCTAATTAGGTCACATGGCATTAGTGCTTTTATAGGAGGCCCCAGAGAGACCCTCCACTCTCTTCTTTCATGTGAGGTAACAGAGAAAAGATGGCTATTCATGAGGAACCAGGACCTCGTCAGATAGCAAACTTGCTAGCATCTTGATGTTGGACTTCCCAGCATACAGAACTGTGATAA
This sequence comes from Propithecus coquereli, assembly GCF_000956105.1. Lineage (NCBI taxonomy): Eukaryota > Metazoa > Chordata > Mammalia > Primates > Indriidae > Propithecus > Propithecus coquereli. The sequence goes on from NW_012150752.1 coordinate 348,441, forward strand.
ATATATTTCTGTCGTTTTTGAGCCACTCAGTTAATAGCATTTATTATAGCAGCCCAAATGGACTAAGACTATAGTCTCCAAGCCCTGGGCCACTGACCGATAAGGGTCTGTGGCCCGTTAGGAACCAGGCCACACAGCAGGAGGTGAGTAGTGGGCGAGCAAGCAGAGTTTCATCTGTACAGCCTCTCCCTGTCGCTCCCCATCCTCCCCCACACAGACTGATCAATGGAAAAACTGTCTTCCATGAAACTGGTCCCTGGTGCCAAAAAGGCTGGGGACTACTGGACCAAGCCACGCATACATAGACAGACACACACACACACACACACACACACACACAAATATACACACACTCCGCCCACGACAAAGCTTTGCATAACCCAGAATGAAGGTGAAAATTCTGAGACATCTTAGTAACTGATTTCACATTGGCCTCAATAACCTGGAATAAAATGTGAGTAGTAAGAATTGTTTGTATCCACAACTATGAGTCACATATTCTGGGAGACGTGCTTTTATACATTGCTTTAAGGAGCAACTTACTCCCCCTGGTTAGATTGCTTAAGGAATCCAAGCTCTGAAAATACTTGGTTTGAGTCTGGAGACTAGAAGAAACAAATATTAAATGATAATGGTATTTATGATCTACTCTCCTCCCCGATCTTCCACATCTGCCCTTGTGCTGCTCAGCTTAACTTTATGGACTATCCTGAAAACTAATGATTCCTAAAGGTTAAGGTTTTCCAATGAATATTAAAGTCATGAATATTAGTTTTCTCCTTTATGGTTTCATGGTCTATAATGAATTCCAGTTTCGGAATTTTCTTTTACTTAACACAAGGAAGGTTAAAAGATGTCTGTTTCTTTTCAAGGCCTTATCAATAAAATTATTATGAAGAACGATCAAAGCGTATTAAAGGTTAGGAGTAGGGTATTGGTGATCCTGCAGGGACACTCTCTCCTCTCTCTCCTGAACGTTTATTTGAAACATAAAGGAAGTATACTGATAATTGATAATCTTTTATGGAATGATACAATTTAAAGTGCTCCATCATTCTTATTGAAATGTCAGCGTACCTAGGACAGGTTAAGCATCTGTGCTCAATTAATTAAATTGTCTTCTCAGTTAAATAGTTTGCTTGAAAAATGGTGGTCTTTCTTGTTAAACTGGATTTTTAAACTCCTAGACTTGCAACGTAAACAATCATTATGGATCATCTCTTTGCCTATTTATATTCTTGCAATGTACTGTAAGGCAGATAAGTATTTTCTT
>NW_012150752.1:363440-364691 GCF_000956105.1 Propithecus coquereli
TATTATTATCCCCACTTCACAGATAATGTAACTGGGGCATGGAAATGTTAACCAATTCACCAAAGGTTGCAAAGCTTCTAGCCAGTGTAGGGGATCGGGTCAGTTCAAAAAGTAGAATGCCAAGAGGAATAAAGTAGAAAATGGGAAAAGGAGAGTACCCCAAAATTGTGTACTCTTAACAAGCTTCTCATTCCCAACCCCCTATCACATACACACTCTTGTCCACTAATAATTCACTGTCTTTTTCAGTAGTCTAATCTGTAGGTTTCATGTTGACTCTATGTAACTGGAATGGAGGATATCTATGCAACATGATTGTAGCATCTCAGAAAGTCAGATATATCCAAGTTATTTTTCCTATTAACTTGACAGGGACATTTTTACCATCAGGCTCACTTCTGTGGGTTAAGGTATTATAGCTAGATAATACCCCTTAAAACGTATTATAAGACAGTAAACCTGATTGAAATGAGGGGCAATTAAGTCCCAATCAGTGTGTGCTGTATATGTGCCATGTGCAAAGACTAATAGACAGTTATGAGTCATTACCTGATTTAAGGTCTTGAAGTGTAGGATGAATGCTTCTCAAACAAATCTTAGAAGTTTTAGAGCATAAAAATGGATTTAATCATACAAAAGAGAAAATGGAAATTTAGAGACCATCTTACATCTTACATCTTACATCTCAAAATATATATTGGCTATTTAGTGTGGTAAGTACTAAGCTAAACCTAAGGGTAAAGTGCCAGGAATTCTTTTAGTAGAGACTCCTAACACAGCCTGGGACAAAGTAAGTTTCATGAAAGAAGAACAGTGCCTGGCTGGATCTTAAAGGATAAGTATGTTTAGCAAGAATGGACTTTATAGAAAGAGAAAAAAACTGTATGGTGAGACATAGGGATGAAAATATTTAGTGAGCTCAATTAGCTACAATTAGGTCAGTATTCTTGGAGCTTGGGGTTTATATGTCGTGTGCATGTAGGTTGCCCATACAATATTCATCCTCCTATTTTTTGTTTTTGTTTTTGTTTCAAATGTGTATCTGATTTGTTCAGGTTATCAATGTGTACAATCTTCTTCCTAGACTCCCTTGAAGCTAGAGGTGAACATGTACCTCTTGGGGTGAGGAGGAAACCTCCCCTTTCCCTCAAAAGTTCACTGAAAAATCAACTTACAGTTAAGGCAGACTAATAAGAAGAAGAGGTTTATTTACTGTGCACATGGGAAGAATCACAGAGTGACTACCCAATA
>NW_012150752.1:364741-367012 GCF_000956105.1 Propithecus coquereli
ACACATATAATTTTAAAATACTTTAGAGAAACTTTGAAGTATATGTTTGCTTACCTGGTCATTTAGCTTCTGTTGACTTTAGCCAGTTGGATTATACCTGGAAACAGGGATAACAATATTTTTAAAGACTCAAATTACAGAAAACTCATTTTCATGAATTCACAATTGTATATACGACAATTCCAGGTCCACAAACACTGTACTTATTGGCTTTTTTTTTTCAGACAAAGCTAAATATAGAATAAGATTATCACATTTTCTTCCTACTATTGCTTATACCTTATAGTTTTAGACAAATAGTAAATTAAAAGCAACAGAAAGGCATAGTCACTAAGTGTAAATACATGATAAGTAAAAGAAATAACAACTGAGATGATGAAATAGGCAATGAAAATTGGCCTAGTTATTACATGCAATATTATATATTATTTATTAGGAATTTCACAATGGTTTACCATTCGTAAAATAATTTTATATATGTGCATATGAAGAGAATCAAGGATTGATGTCACCAGCCTATTAGGTATCATATATTATATCGACCTTATGAAGGTATTTTCAGACCAAATTTTGACAGAAAGTAATTAACTTACTCCTAGAATCAGATGATATGTGAGCTTCTTTCCTTCCAATGTAAATTCAAACTGAATAGATTATTAAATGCATTACTAGAACCAAAGAATGTGTTTACTGCCTCTAGTAAAGACATTACATCTAGGAGAGCATCTCCGGGGCTACATCTTGTTTAAACGCATTTACTATCCAAGTAGAGGGGTATTTTACCATTGCTATTGTTCGAATGCCTCCACACCAAAATTCAGGTGTTGCCAATGTGATAGTATAAACAGGTGGGGCCTTTAAAAGATGATTAGGCCATAAGGGCTTCTTCTTCAGGAGCGGGATTAAGTCCTTATAAAAGAGCCTTCATGCAGCATTCAGTTGGCTTGTTCTTCTTCCTTTTGCCATGTGGGGATACAGTTTTCCTCCCCTTCCTGTGGATGCAGCAATAAGGCGCCACCTTGGAAATAGAGAGCAGCCCTCACCAGACAAACCAACCTGCTGGCACCTTGATCTTGGACTTCCCAATCTCCAGAAATGTCAGAAAATAAATTTCTGTTCATTATAAATTACACAGTCTCAGCTATTTTGTTGTAGCAGCATAAACAGTCTAAGACAACCATTAACTGCCATGACCCTTCTGTGTGTTGGATGCCATGCTGCACAACTCAGAAGACTTATGGACCGAAGGGCTTACTACACAGCTACTGCAATTACTATTGGCGGGTGTCTCTCGGATGGCACTCTCTTTCGAGGATTGCCTCAGCCGAAGGGCACTGCCTCACCATTAGTCACACTCTCTTCCCAGGGCAGCATAAATCCAAACATTTATTGACATGATAGTAAAATGTTTGGCCCTGCTGTCTCAATTTGAGCAAATTCAAGTTCATGTTCCAAATCTCTCTGTGCAGTTGCCTGAGAACACTTAGCAGTGCAAAAGAGCTCAACTTCTTCTGCTCAAAGTAGCCTCCTTCCTTGACTTTCTATAAATCCCAATTCTAAAACCACACCCTAATATTCCTCTTGCATGATCACCCAATGCATGAGGAAGATTGAACTCAGAGAAAAGACTTTCAGTGAGAAGAATCGACACATTCAAACTCTGTTGAAGGGATAGGTGTCCTCTTTTAAGGACTCAGACTGTCCAAACTTGAGTAAATGTCTATTGATTTTTAGGAAACAAAGCATCATTACCATGTTTTTCATAAAACTAAGTCTCCTCTCTCAGAAACAGATTACTAGATTTTAATTTGTTTTTCTAAATAGAGTTCCTTTTAAGGAAAGACTTTACTAACTAGAAGATATGAAGCAATAGTTTTCTAAGCAATAACGGAACAATAACTGCAATTTTAAATTAATAAGTTGCTTTCTGGTTATTTATAGCTTTTCTATAAGCTTGGTTAATTATGGTAATAATTAATATTTTACAAATGTATTATGTTCCTACTATTTGCCATGAACCGTTCTAGGTGCTTTACATATGTCATTTTAGTTATTCCTCACAAAAAATCCTCATGGACACAAAGCAGAAATAATTATTCCTATTTTGCAGATAACGTTGAAAAGGATCAGTAATTTCCCTAATGACACACAGCTAAGAAGCAAAGCTCTAGGTCTCAAACTCGGGTCCACAGAGTGTCCAAATCCACATGAGGAGCTAATCTTTCTTATTGTAAATGTAATCTTATTAAACTTTTCAGTAAACAAAACAAA
>NW_012150752.1:367062-367831 GCF_000956105.1 Propithecus coquereli
AGACCACACTTTCTGGGGTGGTTTGTTTGATACATCATTGAGGCAGAAGAATACTGAAATACACACACAAACACACACACACACACACACACACACATACACTGCTATAGTCTAAATATTTGTGTCTCCCAGCCCTCCTTAAAAACCTTTCAGTGTTTATTATTGCTCACCCTATGTGAAATCAAAGAACCATAGAACATTGGGCAGACAACAGTGTTAAAATGCTGCCTAATAATTTTCTTCTGGGTAAGGTTGGCTGGTTTAGATTTAATCCAATAAAATGCCATCCCTTTTGGACTTCATACACGTAAATAAAGAATTGCATCTCTACCAAAAGTACCAGACACCAGCCTCTACAAAAACAATAGCTTCCTCCTCATCCAAGAATATGTCAGATCCTTGACTGTAGTCAAAGAACACCAGAACACCACTTGCAGCATCTAAAACCACTACTCCTGGAAGATGCTTTAGTTACTTCAGGTATTTCTGTGCCTTGCTGTTTCAATAGCAAGTTAACGTTACTACTGAAATGTTCCCACCCTCTACTGGATGTGGTTCTAGCACTACAGACCTGTAGATTGTATTAATGACAAGAGGGTAAAATGGAAGCAAGGAGAACAGTAAAAGAAGCATGTTTGTGACTCATTCTCCAAAAAAAAAAAAAAAATCCTCTTGCTTTTTGTGTTTATATATTTAGAAATAATGTAGGAGAATAACTTTCAAATTTCCATTTTCATTCTTTTAAGACCTTTTCCTGAATACCCTTATG
>NW_012150752.1:371606-374720 GCF_000956105.1 Propithecus coquereli
ACGGGGGTCTCGCTCTTGCTCAGGCTGGTGTCAAACTCCTGAGCTCAAACGATCCCCCCGCCTCAGCCTCCCAGAGTGCTAGGATTACAGGCGTGAGCCACCGCGCCCAGCCAAGGCAGATAAGTATTTACTACTAAGGACACAGAAATTGTGCCTCACAATTGTGAAGTGATATGCTCAAGATAATGAAGTTAATAGGGACAGAACCATGACACACATTTAATTTTGAGTCCCCAGATGATCTCCTATGATAACATATAACAAACTCCAATGTTCTTTTTAACAAAATGAAATCCACATTACGATTTAGAGACCTAAAGTTGTGGCTGGTTTATATTGGTGTAAAATTGCATTGGTTAATCTAACTATATGTTTTAGGACTATAGTTCTCCTATTAAGACCTCAGGAAAACAAGAAAGAGAGGTTAATATCCCAAACTGGGCAATTATCCGCTAAATAAATTACACGTTTTCCCCTTCTTTAACTTGAATTTGTAAGTAAACTGTTGAAGTAATTCTAAGCCAGGGTTTTCAGTCTTAAGAATTAGAATTAAATCCTATCTCTGCCACTTATTGGCTTATGACCTAAAACAAATTACTCAACTTCTCTATGAATAAGGTTTTTTCACTTGTAAATCGAGGATTATAGTGATACTTCATAAGTTTTCATAAGGAATCAATGAAAAGTATAGGTAAAGTTTCCATCACACTGCCTGACTTCTAGTAAGTGTTTAATAAATGGCAGCTTTTACTATTTTTATTGTTGCTGGTATCTTGACTTTAGTGTCCAGCATAGAAACAATGAACACAGGTTAAGACTTCCAGTGTATTGTTTGCGATAATCAAGCTTCCTATCAATTAAAATTCAGTGAGCAAATTTCCTTTTCAAAATTGGATTATATCCACCTTCTTGCTCTTTTAAGCTCCAGGAATTTGGCTCATCTTACGATTATGTAAAATGGAGTGTTCCTTATTAAATATAATATGCCTTATTAACCCTAGTGAAGCATATAACATTCATTAAAAGTTAGCAATGAGTAACAAGCGTAACATACCACCGTTGATCTTGGAAATAACATAGACACAGCCCAAGGTATTTGGAGGCTGACATGGCTATTGGGCCTACTCTGGAATCTTCCTGCTAGCCCCTTATAACTCTTAGCACACTTTCTGCCTAATCCTCAAAATAAAATATTGAAGCTTCTAATCCCTATCATCCCACAAATTTTACTCTAGCTTTTAGGCCCTCCAACATTGACACTGAGAACTCCACTACCTTTTCTAGAAACCTTAGTCATTGACCTTTGAAGTCCTATTCTCTCTTTTATTTATTGATCTTTCTCCTGTTTTGTCCTAATATTTCGTTGCCACTTGTTAAGATGGATAGTAGCCTTTAGAGAATTTCTACTTCTACTTTAATTATTCTAGAATTTTCTAATGTATAGAATTCTATTCCTACACTATGCTCAAAGAAAAGAAGGATCCGCGCATAAGAAATATTGAGAAATGCATAATTACCACAATGCTCAATAAAGAATTAGGAGTTCTTAGAGACCGTATGATATATTATATATGTCTCATATATATTATGCATCATAAAGCATAATATTTTACATATTAATTATTAATTTAATAAATTCACACATGTATTATTTCAGATTATTATTTGAACTTCAAATTAATTATCATGTCATGGACTGCCCCTCTTATTTCAAAGATTAAATTATTCTTTATTGCCCCTAATATTCTCTTCCCCAATGAAAGACCACCTCATCCACTCAGCTCACAGACATAGATATATTAATCCATACTTAGCTACATCATGTGCAGTAAACAAACAGAACATTTCTGAATTTTCAAATTATTTCCAGATGTTTGAACTCCTCAAGTTAGTGACATACTTCTCTGCTCCCAATTTACTTGGGTTGTTATCGAATAGCCTGTCTTTTGCTTTGTTTTTTTGTGTGTATATTTGTTTGTATATTTCTTTAGCAGTCTGATTTAGTCTGTAGACTATCAAAATAAATGTCTTAAATAAGAAATGTTTTAAAAATGTTTTAAATTGTATATATTATTACAAGGGAAGTTCAATTACAATAAAACATAGAATATTAGGAACAAGCTCTAGATAATATATATGCATCTTGATTAATGTTTTAAATTTAAAAATTATTGGCATATCTAACAATTATCATAATTTCAAAATAATGACAAGAATAAAAAATATTAGGAAATATTTTCAATTAATATAATGGGATATAAAATGTCTGTGACTTCCCTTGGTGAAAGCTATTACATATACATACTATTACAGGCACCACCAGTACTACCATGATTTATTGCCTCATATACATAATTGAAGAAAATGTAAATTTCAGTTACAGGTTAGTGGAGAAAAGAAAGGTATAGGTTTTTCCATCCAAATTGATGATCCCCGGAATTATTTCTGTCAGCTTTGATCACCAGGTTTAGTACCTCTACCTTACATGAAAACTTTTGTTGTTGTGTTTGCATGAGGGAAGTAGTTTTTATTGTTGTTGTTTGTTTTTGGTGTAACTCTTATAGTTCTTTTGAGGTATGCTGGCTTTTGGTGCAGAACCAGTTTACTGTACATAATATTTTTAATTGAAATGTCCGTGATTGAGTTACCTGAGGTAGTTTCAGTCCCTCATCTTAACTTGCTATGAACATTAAATATCCTCAAATTGTAGTTTACTCCTAAAGTGCTTGGCTAAAGTGAATCGGATGACATATCCGTACATTTTACAGATATAAACGGGCATAAATTAATGCCTAATTATCATATTTATGTCCTATTTATATGTATTCATTTCTTGTTTTATGTAGGTTGACTACAATTATGTAACTTTATAGCCATCACAGAATGCAATTTTGTTTCTTTTTTTTCAGCAGTAGAAAAGAATGATGTACTAATTGTTCTCACTATTGTAAAATTTAGAGTTTTATTTAAGTTTAGAGGACAGAAAAATTAAACGTGTGTTGCTAGATCAAAATTAATGCTTCAGAAAGCAACATCAGTAGCTTGCATTTAAATGCATTATAAAATTAAAACTGCTTGAAGTTATTCATATAAAAAGTTAAAACTTCATCCTTT
>NW_012150752.1:374770-375035 GCF_000956105.1 Propithecus coquereli
ATTTTAGTATTTTGAAAAATTATACAGCATGCATTTAAAATATCTGGAATAGTGTCTTACAACAGAGAAGATAGCAAGTTATGAATCACATTTCAAAAACTGAGCTGTGTTAAGTAGAAAACTGAGCTCATTAAAGGTGAGAGAGCAAAGTTGTGACATCTGTGTGATTTTTGCTCTTTTCTCTCTAGTCCCCGTAATATTATCTTGTGAGCTAAAAAGTGAAAAGTTTGTCTTGAAATATGCATCAGTTCTTTTTTATGCCATA
>NW_012150752.1:379567-384947 GCF_000956105.1 Propithecus coquereli
TTTCCTTTTGGAAACTTAAATTTTTGGAAAAGCATTAACTATATTTTGACCTCAAGATGAAAGCCGCATGCTATGGTGTCCAGAGAATCAATAGCTAGGAAGAACCTAAGTCCTGGATGACTGCCTCACTGTGTTGGTGTTCTGAGAGGGCTCTATGCTTTATGAATAAATTAAGAGATAAAATAAAAGCCCAGGAGACAATGGTAATCAGTACTACTATTATTGATAGATGTTAGGTTGGACAGTGTAATGTGAACTAAAATAAAAGCCTAAGCCCCCTACTGACTCAACAGACTCTCTTTGGCCAAGGGGAGCCCAGAGAAATCTTAAAACTGAGTTCCCAGTTACGACAGAATGGGAGATCAAACACATCACTTTACCCCTCCCTCGCTAATGACCATCAAGCTTTATTTCATAAGGTCCAGACCACATTCTTTCCTGATAAAAGACCACCAACCATGGAGTGGTTTTAACAGTCTACAGAATATGCACAGAGAGGATTTTCATGTCCTTGTTTCATCTTTTTGACATAGAAAGAAGCCATTTTTAAACATGGACCCCATAAAAGGACAGAAAGCCCCATTCCCCAAGCACCTAATTCTCTTTTCATAAATATTCATGACTCCTCCTATAGCTTGTTAAATGTGCATATTTAGCTGCCTCATTCAGTGTAAAATCCTATTCCCTTTGTCCCTCTTAGAAGCACGAGTTCCCTGAATGGCCACCACCAGCTATAAATCCTTTATGAGAAATTGAGAAATAAAGTTCTCCTTTTCCAAATTATAAACCTCGTTATTGTTTTCACTTAACAGTGGCTTAACGTAAGAGCCAAAGGAGTATGCTAACTAAACCACACAATTTAATTTCCACCCAACTACAAGCAAAGCTCCACAAGGGCAGATCTCCGTGTGGTAGGGGATGAGCCTGCTCTTGGAGGAGCAGTGAAGACTACCTGCTTCTTAAGATCAGCTCACTTGCAAGAAGGGAAGCATGAAACAATACAGTTAAATTGATGCATTTAACTATCTATTAAGTCACACTCACTCCCCTGGAGCAGAGTAGTAAAGGTTTAGGCAGATACCAAAGGCCAGAGTTACCCTAATAGGTCCCCCTACTAATGAAAGGAATAACAAGGGTAGGAAAGAAATGTTTCCTCTTGACATACTATTCCAGTCTGGGCTGTCTTCCTTAGAGTTCACTCTAACATGAGAAAGTACACTTTTAAAAATCACATAGATCACTATAGTTGGGTTTCTCTTACACGTAGCTGCACTGAATCCTGGTTCAACAGGTGGCAACTTCTGATAGAGGAGTGTAGAGATATGTGGTTGTGGAGAAGATATATTAAAGGCTTTTAAATCTATTCCACATGCCAAAGAAATGTTTTAAAAATTTGTTAAAATATAGCTGTATATAAAACAACATTACTGTCTCCTTCCCTTCGTGCTGAGACAATGAACAAAGGAAATGAGAGTGGGGATCCAGTGAGGATTAGGGTTTGGATTCCAAGAATATTGTAAAGACATAATTGATACTACTTGGTCACTTATTTAGAGTGAGGGAGAGAAAAAGAAATGAATGAAGGAGACACACAAAATGTACTGTTTGGGTAATTTGGGTAACAGGAAGGAAATGAGAAGTGTCTGAGTAGAAAAGAAGCAGGTCGGGGTATGAGGATGCATTCAGTTTTAGATGTCTTTATTTTCATTTACTGTGGGTCAATCAATTGTGGACTGATTCAAATCCAGCAGACAACAACGTATATTGAGCTAGAACCCAGTAGGATAAGTGGGCTAAAAACATATTTTGGAGACATCAGCACAGAATTTGTCAGATGAAATAGATGAGTTCATCAGGAAAGAGAGTGCAACACAAAACAGAAAAGAATTAGCATTTAAGAGAAAGGTTGAAAAATGATAAGAATTTCCTGCCAAAGAGATAGCAGGAAAACCCAGAAGAGAGGGACGTCAAGGAACTCCGTAATATTGTTTAGGAGAGGGTGTTTTACAGTGACAAGGTGCAGAATGATCCATGAGGAAAGGCTGAATTGATGCTATCCTTTTCCTTTGCATCAGATATGTCAATGGTAACTGTGGGCAAAGAAGCAAAGACGACCGTGATTGTGGCATACCAGATAGTAAAAGGTTGGGGTGTCCATGGAGATGAAATAATGACTCAGTGAATGTCATCCACTCTCTTAAGGTGTACCGGATGTAAAGAGAGATAGAGCAAGGTACAGGGAGTTTGAAAACATATTTTTCGTTGTGGTTATTTTTATTGCTACTGTGTTTATCTCAGAAAAGATGAGAACTATGCCTTTTCAAGTAATGATGAGGTGGAGAGCAGGAAGATTTGTTAAAGGAGCTAGAAGATAACTAATGGGTTGTGGATCCCTGGGAAGGATGGCACCCAGAGCAGTGGAATACATTCTGAAAAGAAACACAAATGGGGACACTTGGCAAAATAAAATCACAATTTTGGAAAAATGACACAAAATGGAAAGCAAAATTATCTTCTTTCACAATTTTTCCTGGGCCTCATCTTCCTTTGGTTTAACTGGACATTTCTGTTGGTTGGTGGTGGCCAGCCAATAATAACTCAGAGTTACATGTAATAATTCAGGAGCAAGTGGAAGGTAAAAATAGCCACCACTTTAAAATGATTTAATACTGTCAAGAAATCCCTATTTCTAATGTGTTAAAAAAAAGAGAGAGAGAGGGAGAATTTTCTTGTTCATACTGGGTGTTCTATATTCATGATAAAATGTTTATTACAATTTTTTCTCTTCGCTCAACACATCATTTTGTCATAATGAAGGAGAAATTGAATATGAAACAGACATTTTAAGCACCATGGAGACACGGTGAATGAGAGATAAACAATTATGACACTGATATTGAGCAGCTATACTTGTATCATGAACCAGTGGAGTGATGAACACTTCAACTTATTTCTCTAATATTCTGGCTGATAAAGAATATGCTGGTTCAGCATAGGTTTGATTTTCTATAGTTTATAAAGGGCATCAGACCATGAATACCCAGTTTCAGAACATTGGAATATGAAATTACATAGTAACATAGAGACACAAGAGACTGCTTTAAGTAACTTTAAATAGAGACAGGAATGCAAGTAATAAATAATGTATGGCATACCCAACAGGCAAGTGACACTTCCTTTAACATATTAGATTGCAAAAAGAGCAATCTTCTTTTTGGGAATATAGTCAAATATGTGGGAAGCTTCAGACAGAATATATGTGGAGTGAAAAAAGTGGTACACTTTCTTGGCTTCTATCAATCTCTGGCAACCAATAGTGTCACACTTGTCACCATATCAGACTATTTAATTTGGAGGGGAATTTATAATAGTTTTATATAAATTAAATCATGAGAATGTACAGCTTAAATCTCTGTTTATTTATCATTAATTTCCTTTATTAGTTCTTAATGTTCCCCTGTTCTTGACCCAGGCTTTTGTATCCTTTCCAGTGATGTCTTCAGAGCTCTGCAATGGCTCTAGAAAATACTCAATGAAGATGAGGGGATCTCAGAGAGACAAGGGCCAAAAAATGGCAATCCTTAACTGCTATATACAAAGTTGGGGTGATTACTACAATGGACAAAAGACCTAACATGCTATTCAGAAAGTTTTGAGAAAAAGGGTTCCTTGGTATTGGATAATTTATCATAATGTCCCTAGGACTGAAATAGATGGGCTACCTACTAAATTATTACTGATTTTTACAAGCAAAAATGTCCTAGGTCTCTTGAATAAACATCTGAATTGAATCACTAAAATAGAGAATCATGGTCCCTCCATAAATCTCAGAATTAAGCCAGCTTAGAGATTCAGAGCCCCTTAAATGAAGGGAGAAATGAGGAGGATCTTGCTTAACCTTCAAAATTTTATGTTGTAAATATTACTGTTAGCCTCCTACAAAAAAAAAAAAAAAAACCTGTGGCCATTTACTAGGGATAACTGTGCATTAAAGAATGGGGTATAACTGGATATTCAGAGAGTGATGAAAGCTGTATCTAAATTGACATTAATTCTTGAGATGCAAAATGCCATGATGATGCACCGAGCAGTTTAAGGATTTATAAAGATCAGATGACTAATGTAGTTCAGCTAGCATCCGTCTCAGACAGGGCCCAGTGGGTACTTGAAACTACTCTGTGGTTATTTTCTTATTTCTGGAATGCACAGTTGTAATAAATATACTTAAGAACTGGCACTGACTATATTGATCCACTGGCTTTGTGTGTTGATGGCTATTATGGTAGGAAAGGCCAATGGAAAGCTCCTGTCACTGTCTCCACCTTCCAAAGCAGGAAACCAAAGACATATGACCTTCTTGGACAGCTTGCAGAGAGCAGGGCCACCAGCAAATACTTGACAGAGCAGTGGTGATTCCTTCTATATTTCCATCCAATTTTTCCATTTTGAGTGTGCAAAAGACTGGTGGATATGAGAATTTTTGTAATTAGATGTTGGCTCCAGTTGCAGCTTCTGTTTCAGGTGTAGGTTCTTTGCTGTTGTATGTACATCAAAACATCTCCGAACATCTGGTAAGCAGTTCTTGAGCAGGGAATTTATTTTTTCCCTGTTAATAAACACCACCAAAGTTATCCATATATTAATACTTCCATAATTCTACCTCCAGGCTATATCAATTCTCTAGCCCTACTTCACAATCTCGTCTGCAAGAATCTTGATGGCCTCTTTATTCCACAGGATGTCAAGCTGGTTTACTACATTGATTGTATCATCCAGACTGAACTTGTTAAGCAGCAAGTAGTAATTGTCCTTAGTACATTGCTAAAGTAGATGTATGCTAAAAGGTGGAAAATAAACTCCACAAAAATTCAATGTCCCAATACCTCGGTAGAATTTCTAGCAGTCTAGTTATCTAGTGTGTCAAGATATCTATTCAAAGGGATCTGCATCTGGCCTCTCCTACCACTTAGAAAGAAGTACATACAAAGCCTCGTGGGCCTCTTTAGAGTTTGGAGGCAACATGTACATAATTTTTACTTGCTAATTATATCCATTTACTGAGTAAATTGAAAGGCTGCCAGTTTGGGATGGAACTCATAGGAAAAGATGTCTCTTTAACAGGTGCAAACTACCCTGATATTTAGGCTATATGACTGAAATGATTTGATGATGGTTGATGTAACAGTAGCTGAAAGAGATGCTATATGGAGACTTTAGGATTTTGGAGCAAAGATTTTCTCCTAGAATTTTTACAATTTCAGGTCTTACACCTAAGTCTTTATTCCATCTTGAGTTAATTTTTGTATATGGTGAGAGATAGGGATCCAGTTTCATTGTTCTACATATGACCATCCAATTTCTCCAGCACCATTTGTTGAAT
>NW_012150752.1:388222-390689 GCF_000956105.1 Propithecus coquereli
CAGCTTCATGAAAAGTGGTCAAGCCATTACAGCAGATGTCTACTGAAACCAACTGGATTAAATGATGAGGATGCTTGTGATTAAGGAGCCAAGACTGACCAACAGAGACAGGTCAATCCTCTTGCAAGACAATGCTCATGTTGCACAAACAACGCTGCTCAAACTATAGAGGCTGGACTTGGAAACTCTCTGCCATCCACCATATTCATCATGCCTTGCACCAACTGACTACCACTTCTTCCAGGCTTTGGACCACTTCTTACAAGAAAAAATATTCAATTCTCAATGAGCTGTGGAAAATGCCTTTCTGGATTTCATCGCCACTTGCTCTCCAGGCTTCTTTGCTTCTGGCATAAACAAGCCACCATTAAGATGGCAAAACTGTGTTAACAGTTTAGGCGCATACTTTGATTAATTGTACTGCTTCTTGTTTGAGATATAATAAACTACACTTTTAATTCAAAATCGGACATTTCACATTTAATGACCTAATAACATCAAACTAGCAATTGGAATTTAAGATAAGAAGGAAAGCTAGCCTAAGACATAGATTAGCAAAGGGGTAGGTCATTTTTGACTTTCTTAAAAGACATAAACTAAACATTTTAATTTTTCTGGTGTATTTCCTGCATAACACCCATATGGTGGGACAGATTTTAACCCAATTTGTGGATATATTTGGGATAGTTACTTAAAATGTAGGCTTTGTAGTTTCCGGGCTATCTGCCTTGGGAAGCCTAAGGAGAACCTAAAAGATCTTTGCAGCCTTCCTCAAGGGTATTTAGAACTGACACGTATCTAGAATCCATTTGGCGGTTGAATGGGAAAAGCATACTAATATGTGTTTACATGCTGTGGCTAAACAAAACACACAGTGGTTTAAAATAGGTCTCAAAATGAAGATTACAGAGATGGATGCCCCAAATTACAGGTGCTGATTTGCAATCAAGCCTATTCTCTCTCAGACAGCTCTAAACATGTTCTCCAAGATGAGGAGCAGCAGGGATTTATTTACATTTGTTAATGATTCTCTCAGTTGGGCCAGCTAGTAATTCAATAGAATAGTTTGAAAAAATACATAATTAATTTATAGCTTGTAGAACTAGAGAAGCAGTTCACTTTCACAGTAATTCATTTTGAATTTCAACACTTGGGGATAGATTTTAGTTAGTGAGTCTCGCCCTTCAGAGTTTGGGCACAGTGCCTCTATTTGGGTCCAACGCCACCAACTAAAGAGTAATGACTTAGCTGTTGTTCAGGGGGATAATGGGTAGGACTTCGGTACAATGTGGTTTAAAACAACTATGATTAGATATTATTCAACAAAATTCTGTTCTTTTCTTAAGCTGCTTTAAAGAGGGTCTCAAATTTGAATCTCTGATGTTTCCCACATTGATAAACCCAGGCTACAGACACACTTCTTACCGACACAATTTATTTTTCTTGAATTTGACAATTCAGAACTCCAGAATTATTTGACAACAATATGGTTGGATCACCTACTTAACATTCAATCAGAAAATAAACATTAATTTACTTGTTATACTCTAGTGCTCCTTCCGCGTAGCCAGATATCAGTGTCTGTTTAGACTATATCCTTTTGTCTTCATGGTACACAGAAAAGGAAAGAAAAGCAAGATTTAATTAGCAATGAACATGAATAAAAGAAACCCTGAAAAATGTAGGCATTGTTCCCTAACTAATTAAAAATAAATCTGATACCTTATAGCAAAATATTTGATAAGATAGACAATGGAACCCATTAGACCCAATTGCCAAGGAGTAGTTTCAGGGAAAAAAATGAAAAAGTCAAATTTAGTGCATGGGATTGTTACTTCTCCCTAAATATTTAATTTATATACTGTGCTCTGTTAAGAATATGACTCCGTTTAAAATTATTTGAAAATTACACTTCTACTCTATGGTGCATAATATAAGGAACAAATTTCTGGCTATTTCACAAATGACACAGAATGAGGAATAATTTAAAGGACTGTGCTATCAAAAAAAAATTCTAGCGTTTGCGTTTCAGTGTTTGATTAGAATCTATTACTTGCTGCAAAGTCTGTATTGGGTAATTTTATCTCCTTTTAATTTTGAGATTTTTGAGGTAATGATTATCAGATAATGATATAGCCTCTAATCTGCCATTAGGTGCTAGGATTCTGAAATATATACAACTATTTTTCAATAATGATATTTATTTTAGCTGTACCCTTACAGAAGAGAAAATTATACTATTTCTAACAGAGGAATTTCTTGTCATTACTATGACTTGGAAATCAGGAAATCTGACTTCACATCCTCATTTTGCCTTTATTCGTAAGGTTGAACTTGAGCACATTTCTTAATCTTCAAAATTTTCCTCAAGGTATGAAAATAATTTTGATTATATATATGATCTTCCGATGACAACAATCATTTCAGCTTCTATATTGACTTTTGCTTAATATCAATACTGTTTTTT
>NW_012150752.1:392894-396640 GCF_000956105.1 Propithecus coquereli
GATTCCTGATAAGATGTCCAGTAGATATTGGGATCTGGAGCTCAAAGGAAAAGTTAGGGTAGGTGATAAAAGATTTAGACACAAACTGCATATAGATAATCATTGAAACTTAGGAATAAATGATATTATCCAAGTGGAATTCATAGTATAGAAAAATATTTTGAGAATGCAATCTTTCATAGTAGATGCATTTTTAATCGTTTTGTAAGCTTTCAAGTATATATTCATCTTTCTTTAGATAAAAGATTATAATAATTGCATTTGGGATAAATGCTTCAACCTCCAATCTGGTTTCAGTAGGTTTGGCTCTATTCAGAACTCCAGAGGTGGCTTTCTGAGTAAACCAATCGGGGTAGATTACCCCCTAATACACAGTAATCAGCTCGGAAATGAGTGTATCATTTTTCATCATCAATAAGACAGTATGTGTGAGGCTTCTGAGGCATAGTGTGATTATGAGAGGTTTACAACTACCGTAGCAATATATGATTGGAGAAGATTCTCTGAGGATACAGAAGTAAGAGTTCCCTATGTAGAACCTAAAATGAAAACAAGCACCATGATGGAAAAGAATGCATAATGAAGGCACAGAAGAAATAAATAATCAGGATGCTTGATGGCATTATTTAAGAACTCTGTAAAACTTGACATTATATGATTGAGTACATTTGGTCTAGTAATTGAGTCAATTTGACTTGGGGTTTCCATATGTTGCAACAGAGTCTTAGCTGGTATGCATAAAACTCACATATATTTAATAAATGACCAGAAGGGGAGACATTTAATTAAGCCTCAAGATGACACAGAATATAAAACAGAGTAAAAACAGAAAGTGTAGAGTCATGGAAGAGTGTTTCAAGAAGAGGGATGAATCACTAGTTCAGATGCTACTCAAAAATACAATAAACAAGAATTGTAGCATTTATAAAGTTTTCATTGAATTTAGTAACAAGAACATATTGTGAAATAAATCAGGTTCAGTGGTATAATGGGGATAGAATTGAGATTTCCATACTTTGAGGAAAGATTAGGAATTTTTGAAATAGACATAGCATTTAATTTTTTAATTTTTATGGATTCATAATAGTTGTACATATTTATAGGGTACATGTGAAATACACGCATATAATGTATAATGAGAAAATTAGGGTAATTGGGGTATCCATCACCTCAAGCATTTATCATTTGTGTGGGGAACATTCTGATTCCACTCTTCCAGTGATTTTGAAATATACAATAAACTATTGTTAACTATAGTCACCCTATTGCGCTACTGAACACAAGGTCTGTACCTTTTCTATGCTTAGATGTGTTTTGATACACAAATATTAAACAATTACCAACGCATTACAATTGCCTACAGTATCCGGTACAATAGCAAGCTGTACAGTTTTGTAGCCTCAGAACAACAGGCTATACCATATAGCCCAGGTGTGTGGTAGGCTAAACCATCTAGGTTTGTGTAAGTACACACAATGACAAAATTGCCTAATGATGAAATTCTCAGAACGTATCCTCATCATGCAGTGACACATGACTGTATATGCAGAAAAATGGACAAACTGAAAATATACGAGACAGTTGGGATCGTGAAATGAATCAATGCCACTAGGAAGATGGGAAAAGAGGGGAGACAAGCATCAGACAGAAGAAAGACTGTTTTTTAATCATGAAAGGAAGGAAAGAGAAAAGAATGGGCACAGAGAAAGGCAACTTTTTAAATGTGTTATTAGAAAGTTAAAACTTTTTATTTGATTATTTCTATTTTCTCTTTGAAACACTAAAACAAAAGCTCTACTAAAAAATGAGTAAAGAGGTGGTTGACTATGTGCTTGAAAAGAATGATTAAAGTTTGCAATATTCTCTGTAGAGAATAAAGGAAATTATTGAAACAGAACATTTAAAGGATAGCACTAAAAGTTTGCTTAATATTGGAAAACAAGAACTTGTATTGTGTCATATAGTGTTAAATATATATATTCCATTTAGATGTGGCAGTCAACCAGAATAATAGCAGAATTTAGAGTGGAAAGGACTCATTTATTCTAGGTATTGCACTCTTCAGTAAATGAGAGGGAGTTATAATATACTTGGTAGAATAATAGAGACTAAAATTATGTAGTTGGAGGAATAGGCACAGCCAGATGGCATATTGCTCAAAGGAACAGATGCTTTTAACAAGAGGGTGGAGCAGCAATGATGCTGAAACTCCATTTGCAAGCGAACTGATGTAATCCCTGTTTCCAGCACTAATGTAGATGGGATAGAGGATAATGAGGAAGCTGTAATAGGAATTATACTCTTAGCAGATAGACAAATTTCAGTTGGTATAATGAGATGAGAGCAAAGCGTAGTGAAAATGTTCAGGTTGCAAGAGGGATTTGTAGCTGAGAATGTGAGTTCCAGAGGCAGGATGACACTTTGGGAAAGGAAACAACAGTGGGAGAAAGAGTTGGGATAAAAGCAGCAAAGCATACAGTAGATACTGAAAAACATGAATTGTCCATTTTAAAGGAGTAAATTTTAGGCAGGTGCATTATATCTCAACACAAATAATTTTTTAAAGCATAGAAAAGAAAGAAAACTGAAGGTGATATCATAGATGATGACACTACAAGGGAGTAATGTAAGAATTACCTGGACACAATTTTTTCAAAGGAATTAGCTTCATCCGTGCCCTTGAGAAGAGAGGTAATTCTTGCTTTTCCTAAAAAGAATAAGCAGCAAACAGTAAAAAGCAATGTACAGACATATTTGAAGAAAGATCCAGTGTCCACTCTTCGCTGTAGTGCTTTCTCAGCTGACTTGCAGAGAAACTGTGAGCCCTGATAAGCATTAACGCACATCACCATGGGCACAGAATCAACAATCATGAACGGGGTCAGGAGGAATATAGAAGTAAGTAGACACACAAATGAAGTAACAAAAAAGCACGTGGAGGTTTGTAGCAGCCTTATTTATGATTACCCAAACTTGGAAGTAAACAAGATGTCCTTCACTAGGTGAATGGATAAATTGTGGTCCATCCAGGTAACGTAGTACTACTATTCAGGGCTAAAGAGAAATGTACTATCAAACCAAGGAAAGACATGTAGCAAACTTAAATGTATATTATTAAGTGGAAAAGTTAACCTGAAAAGGTTATATGCTGTTTGATTCCAAATCTGTGACACTTTGGAAAAGGCAAAAGTATGAAGACAGTAAACAGGTCAGTGGTGGCCAGGGGTTGTGTGAGGGGCGGGGGTAGAAGTGAGCACGGATAAATAGAGCCCAGAGGGCAGTGAAAATACTCTGTTTGATACTCTAATGATGGACATGTGCCATTATATATCTGTACAAACCCATAGAACATACAAATTGATGTGTCAAATCAGGTTCATCAATTGCAACAAATGTACTACTCTGGTGGAGGATGTTGATAATGGGGAAACTATGCATGCGTTGGGGGCAGGGGATAAGGTATATCTATCTTCCTCTCAATTTTGCTATAAGCCTAAAACTACTCTAAAAAATAAAGTCTTAAAAAATTTATTGGCATAGAACCATTATCTCCCCATGGGTAGGTGAACTCTTGCTCTCCAAAAGCAGAAAAGCTGATATGGTGCCTCATATGAAATGCATAAACCCCTAACTTTTTTTACTTTTGTGTCTATTATAAATTTTTACTATCCCACTGGATTTCATTCTCTATAGATAGAATTCAAATCAGAAAAAATAACATAAAATAAAAAGTATAAAAGAACAGG
>NW_012150752.1:399358-405388 GCF_000956105.1 Propithecus coquereli
CAATGTAAATTAATAACTTCATTTATACATATGCAGCTGTGTATATATTTCACTGTCATAATTATAAATTAATACAAACATTTTCTTAAGGTACCCTATTTTCATATAGTAAAGGGAAAAATCTGGATTCATTAACATAAAAAGATAAGCAATTCTAGTCAAGAACTTACAATAAAACAAGTTAGAATAAAAGATTTCAACCAAATGCATGTACTCATTAATCTCTGACAAGCTGAAAGGACAAAATATTACCTTGCCTCAAAATACACTTTATTTATCAGTATGCCCATCCAGTTTGCAGCAGATATGCTCCACAGGGCCACTTTAATCCTTTATTTGAATGCAGGTTTCTAGATGTCAGATTTAGAATATCTCAGGGATGCTAATTTTCTCTACTTAAATATCACCTTACATTCTGAAGTCCTCTTACGGTTTGACTCCTGTGAATGGAACAGTCTCTTTACTATGACTTTGAAAATAGTTCCTGAAATAAACATTTTAAAGGTGAACTTTAAAACTCAAATTTGAGGACTTATCAGTGTTTTTTTTATTTTATAATAACTTTGAAACATAGATCCTCTTTATTTTAAAAATATGTTTTTGTACATAAGTTAAATATACTAACACAAAAATATAATTTCTTTTCCAACTATATTTGGTAGCTTCCCATTTGATAGATTTTTTTCTTTTCCTGTAATTCCTCAAGGTAATACTTGCAATAAGATAAAGTGTAATGTATTGCTTATATATTCTATCACAAAGCTGCTTGGACCTGTCTAGTCTCAGTTAAAAAGTATGAGGTAAACAAGCATCCTTAGTAAAATGCCCTGCAGAGAAGACAAGATGAGCTTTTAAGGTTTTGAGCAAGCCACGATACCCAAATCATGAACTTGAGATTTGTCTTAGATGCCTCATCTTCCTTTTAGTATCTCCTTTCTCTCGATTTTCCAGTTCACGATATTACACTCAACAGGATATCAGTTGATTTTAAACAATCAATACAGTTATTAGTGATCAGCATTCAGGTGGATGGATATAGGTGAGTGGCTAATAAAACAATATATACTTTTCATAGATACTGTGTCAAATCCTCCATGATATAAAAAAGAAATAATTCTGAAAGCTCTCACAGGGACCAAAGTATATATACTGGCACTTCTCATGAGGTGAATTGCGTTCCCCAAAAGATATGTTGAAGTTCTAACCTCCTATATTTGTAAATGTGACCATATTTGAAAACAGGGCCTTTGTATATGTAATCAAGTTAAGATGAAGTCATTCTTGACTAGTGTGGCTGATCACCCGATACGATGGATGTCCTTACAAGAAGAGAAAAGACACAAACACGTAGACAGGATAATGCCATGTGAAGGCAGAGGCAGAGATTGGAGTGATGCATCTGGGAAATAAAGGATTTGGGGCAACCACCAGAAGCTGGGAGAAAGGCATGGAACAGATTCTCCCCCTTAATCCACAAAAGTACCCAATCTTGTTAACATCTTGATTGTAGACTTACAGGCTCCAGAACCGTAGGAGAATAAATTTTGTTGTTTTAAGCCACCCAGTTTATGGTAATTTGTTACAGCAGTCCAAGGAAACTAATAATGTCCCTATCTGGTATCCTCCAAAGACAATTATTTGATATATACTTCTCCTCCATGGAGTACCCTTGGAAAAACATCAAAGATACATGTTCAACAAGTTGCTGATCTTTTACATCAATAAATGGGAATAATGTTCACAAATTGAAAGTCTTGAGTGGAGTGTATATTCCAATTTTTACCATGCCATAAATTATTATTTCGATGCCTATGCTGTGTGGCAATATAAAGCCATGCTAGTCTAGCACCTCTCTTACTACTTTCACATGTGAAATCTTGATTAAAATGATTTTAAAGGCAAGGTATTCACACTTGAGGAGAAGTCAACTCTTGGATTTGGGAAGTTCAAAGATGAGCTGTCATTGGAAAAAGTAACAGAGATACATTACATAGGAGTTGTAAGCCCCATGTTTAGTCTTGGCTGCTGTATCACTAGATGTCTGCAAATCTGTTAAGTTTTCTGAGCCTAAGTTTCCTCATCTATGAATAGTTTGTCAAGACACTTTGGGTATCTACTTCCTGCCTAAATTGCTGGTAGTAACCAACATGCTTTTGATATATACTCTTCTTTAACTTTATTTCTAGTCAAAAAACAGGAAACAATTTATTTTGACTTGCTTAACACTAGAAAGACAGCTTCTTACAGCTTACTTTAAACAAGGTACAAAACGAGAACACTTACTGAAACTACATTAAGACTGTCTAATTTCATCCATAGCCAAGTCATTTCTATCTCCTTTGAACCCTGATTTCTATTTTTATCTACAGACTTTTTAAATTACAAAATCATCTTTTTTTGTTGTTTCTTAGGTGCTGTGATTTCACTTTCACCATTTGCCACTACCAGAGTTATCTGTCACTTTTAAGAGACAAGACGGTTCCAGTGTTCTCTTCAGACTATTTTTCCAAGAGTCTATTTCAGGTCTTTGTGGTGTAGCATTTCCTCTTATGCTCTTGATTCTGCTCCTGACACATATGTCTTATTACCTAATATCCCCCAATTTCACAAAACAAACTGACTCAGTATACACATTAGGTACCACTATCTAAAGTAATGTAGTTTCTTTAAAAAGAAGAATATCTTCTTGAAAGAAGTATTGAGTTTTACAGTTTAACACCCAAGGTCAGGGAGTGGAAGAAAATGTAGTAAAAAAACGTATACTGAATAGCACATGTTGCTGCTTCTTGTATTCATTTCTCTCTAAGTTCAAAACTAGAATTAAAACTTAAATGAGCACTGAGATTAGCACTTTGTCATATTTCTAAATATCCTGCCAAGTATTAGTCTGCTCTGAATTACTTTTTGATTGTTATATAGACAAAAATTTTGCTGAGACCTTTTCTTTCTTTTCTTACATATGTCCCTCTTGGAAGTTTTTCTAGGATTTTAAGTCTCGTTCTTTTTTTTTTTTTTTTTTTTTTTGAGACAGAGTCTCACTGTGTTGCCTGGGCTAGAGTGCCATGGCATCATCCTAGCTCACAGCAACCTCAAACTCCTGGGCTCAAACGATCCTCCTGCCTCAGCCTCCCCAGTAGCTGGGACTACAGGCATGCGCCACCATGCCCGGCTAATTTTTTCTATATAGCTTTAGTTGTCCGATTAATTTCTTTCTATTTTTAGTAGAGACAGGGTCTCGCTCTTGCTCAGGCTGGTCTCAAACTCCTGAGCAAACAACCCGCCCGCCTCGGCCTCCCAAAGTGCTAGGATTACAGGTGTGAGCCACCAAGCCCGGCCAAGTCTCGTTCTTTTGATAACACTAATCAACCTGGCAATCTGAGTTCTTCTTGTGGGACAAAGTCTCATGCCCTACCCTAATGACCTCAGTGTACCTTAGTTACATCTTTAAAGGACCTATCTCCAAATGTAGACATGTTCTAACATACTTGGGGATTGGGACTTCAGCATATGGCTTTTGCAGGGGGATCGGGGGACACAATTCAATCCACAGTGCTATGTAAGACAGAAGGCAAACCTCCCTCTTTCCATGATTTTCACAACTTTAGTGGCACCACTATCCATCTCATGTTGCTCAGACCCTGCACTCTTCCCCAAACCACTAATTCCCCTTCTGCTACCCTGATCCAAGCTTCTGGAATCTCCCATCTAGACTAGTGACCTTCATGGCTATCATCCTCATTTACTAAACTCCAGCCACATTAGCTACATCTCTGTTTCTCGTCTAATTGAAATTTAAATCTTCCTAAAGATATTACCTTGAACGTCCCTCTACCTAGGATTCTCTCCCCAAATCCTTAAAGGTATGGATTTTTCTGATAAATAATCTCTGCTCAAAAGTCCTTATATCGAAGAGGTTTCTCCCCTGATCATTCTATCCAAGGTGTCTCTCCTTTCACTCTCTAATTTGCCTGATTTATTTTCTTCATTGAACACAAGACTTTATGAAAATATCTTATTTATTATCAGTTTGTTTATATTTTCCATAATCAATATTGTATGTATATTCTTTTGGAGCAAGGGTCTTGTCTCTCTTATTCACAACTTAAACAGTGCCTGAAACACAAAAGGGGCTCAATAAATATTTATTTAATACATAAATGAAGAGTAAATCATCAGGAATGACTCTTATCCATATAGCATCCTGTACTTCTAGCACCACTCTCCTTTCATGAAGGCTATAAAAAAGAGAATATTTCACATAAGGTCTGCAACTGCTTCCTAGTACTCCACTTCTAAACCTCCTACTGAGGTTTAGAGAATTTGAGCTAGTTTTCCCAGGTTCACGTATCAGGTGTGTAGCCAAAATTTCTATCTAGCAAGCCTGCCTCTGGATCCTGCTCTCCTAACCACCACTCTCAAGGCTTCTTCCTTGAGCAGAGATAAGGAAAATTTCTAGAAATTTTTCCAAAATCCTTCCACATTCTGAAAATGTATAATTTTCTAAATTATTCTATATTTTAAAAATTCATTTTATGTAAAATGTTTAGATTCATAAAATGATGATTTTTCCTTAAATTCAAAGCACTACTACAAAATAAGCCACACCAGAATACAAGAATACCCATGTATTTTAACAATACAAAGAATGTCTTTGTAAATAGGTTAGAAGAGTATCTAGAAGTCAAGGTTTCAAATGTTTTTCTGCACTTACTATAAAATAAATAACAATAAGAGAGACTTTTCCAATGCAACAAGCTCTTGATCTCTATATGTTGCTCAGCTTTATCTGAATAAAGTTTGCAAAATGTTAAGGAGAGATAAAGCATCCTTTTCTCCTCCATCATGAAAACTCAAGTAGAATGGTAAAATGATTAATTTTTAGCAGTTTATATTTATTCATTCTACACTCCTAAATATGGTTAACGTGGATATCACATGGTTAGAAGCTGACCTTGGTAACAATTCATAATGATCCTGGCAGTCACACAAACAAAGCTTATGTTAAAGTAGCCCCCAAATCCATTCATTTGATTTTGAGTGGCTGAGGAATAAGCATTGTTGGCTCTCTTTTGGTATAATAGTCTGAACACTCATATATTGAAACTTCTTAAAAGATCACATCACAACGCTGGTCTTCTTAACTTATTCCGTTATTCAAGAATGCTTAACCTAAAAAATGACCTTATTTTGAGACACTAATGTTCTTGAGAACACATTAGATTTAATTTGGTCGTAATATTTTGAGACAGTCTCGCTACGTTGCCCAGGCCAGAGTACAGAGGTGTCATCATAGCTCACTGCAATCTCAAACTCCTGAGCTCAAGCAATCCACTTGCCTCAGCCTCCTAAGTAGCTGGGATTACAGGTGTGTGTCACCACATCCAGCTAATTTTTTTGTTATTAATTTTTGTAGAGATAGGGTCTAGCTATGTTGCTTAGGCTGGTCTCGAACTCTTGGCCTCAAGCAATCCTCCCGCCTCAGCCTCCGAAAGTGCTGTGATTACATACGTGATCCACAATGCCCGGTCTACATTGTATTTTAAATTTCAAAATATTTAAAGACCTCATGTATCACAGTATATGTATATGTATATAAAGCAATTAATAGGTTCATTCATTTAAAAAAAATAGCCTAGATTGGAGTAGAAAGATGATTTTCTTAGCTTCTACATGAACACTCTTCATGGCAGTGTGGGCTGGGCACAGTGGCGCATACCTGTAATCCCAGAGTTCTGAGAGGCTGAGGTGGGAGGATCACGTGATCCCAGCAGTTGGAGGGTACAGTGAGCTATGATCACCCCACTGCACTCCAGCCTGGGTGACAGAGTGAGGCCCTATCTCAGATAGATAGATAGATAGATAAGTAGGTAGGTAGGTAGATAGAAAGAAAGAAGAAAACTGGAAAATACAAATAACTCCAGAAAAGACTGCTAATACTTTAATGTGTTTCCTCACAATCACGTATTTATCATATTGCATATATATTTTTATATAGCAAGATACATGTATATTCTTAATTTTTAATTCTTC
>NW_012150752.1:405438-406006 GCF_000956105.1 Propithecus coquereli
TTTTTTTTCTTCTAGATGACTTCTTGATACGGTGTTTATTAGAAAATGTGCAAAAGAGTTCTTTTCTACTTATGCATTCCAAAATATTTAATATACAAGTGGCTACCTATGAAAATGGTAGTATTATCTGTATTTATATAGTACAATATAGAATTGTGTAATAATTCTTCACTGTTACTTTAAACAAATGAAAGAAAGCTTTGAGAGAAAGCAAAGCATCCTACATACAGAACTAAAAATGACGTATGCTAAATGGTTAGATGTAAATAAATTAAATCAATAAAGCAGTAGAATAATTTCAAGTGGAAAAAACAATGAAGCTGTTTTTATGCAAACATAAGCCTCTACCTAAATCCTCTTGGAAATTTGCTTGGCATTACTATACAGACACTAAGATCCAGGATTAATAAGACAAATAAGTAAACGTGGATTTGATATTATAGAATAAACAGAAAAAATAACAGAATTCAAATGTGGAAATATAAAAAGAATGAATAAATAAGAAAACATCAAAATGATTTTAAAATTAGTAGTAGAAAAATATACAGATGGAAAAGTATAATACGAT